>NC_056739.1:1065623701-1065851201 GCF_019279795.1 Protopterus annectens
ATGTCAACTATTCTCCATCTGTTTTTCCTTCCTGGGTTGTGGTTGTTGAAGAAGGCGAGGCACTTTCCCAGCCCCCTTCTGTGTCTGAGGTGGTGGCACAGGCCTCTGTCGAGACCCATTCAGAGTTCAACGTGCCTTCGAGTCCCTCTACTTCTGCAAAGGCCCTTGCTTTCTGCTGCAGCCTCTGCTTCCAAAGAGCGCTGTCTTCCCAGTAACGTTCCTTTGTGGCTTTGGTGTTTATCTTTCTTCCAGAGAAACAGGCGTCAGAATGCCGGATGTCCGTAGACCTAAAGCCAAAGTGGCTGCTAACAAAAGTACTGCTGCAGTGCCTTCTCCTAAGCCTACTGGCTGCCTTTCTCAGGGATACCAACAGGACTTAGTTAGACTAGCTGAAGACCTTTTCTCCACAGTTAGGCCTAGACAAGCACCTGGAGATGCCTCCCCAGGTAAAAGGAAAAGGGATCTTACTTCTGAGGCTTTCCCAGATCCTTTTGAATCTGATGAGGATTCAGACACAGAGAGGTCTGGTTCTGAATAAGGACCCCTCTCACTTCTTTTGAGGATTCAGATTCAGAAGAGAGCATGGCCTCTGCCTTCCCACAAGAGGATATCACCTTTGGGGAGACCCTCCATGCTGTGAGGGAACTTTTTCAGTGGGAAGCACAGGCATGCCTTCAGTTAAAAAACAGAATCATGGAGTTTTGGGATTTGCCAGAGCACAAACATCTTGCTATTCCACCCATTTTAGAGATGGTTGAGGATGTCTTCCAGTATTCCTCCTTGAATCCTGACTCTCTTCCCACAGCCCCTCATGTATCAGACAGGTTTTATAGGGTAGAGGACTCCCACAAATACATTTTCAAAAACTCTTCAGCTGATCCAGAGGTGGTTACCCTAGGACCCAAAGGGCTAGAGCCAATTCCTATAGAAACCCTTTGCCTACGGATAAAGAGAGCTGGGACCTTTATAGATTTGGGAAAAAGGTATATACATCAGCTACCATTACTATGACTGCTCTCAAATGTCAATTTCACATGATTAAATATCAGCAAACCAATCTGGATCAGCTTAAACAATATGTCTCTTCACTTGAGGATAAAAACTTTTCTAATGAGCTTTTGGATCTCTGCCACTCCAGTTCTCAGGTAGCAAGGCATTCCTTGCACTGTGGCTATGATGCTGTAGAGGCTTCTAGCTGAAAAGCTGCCACTGGCTCAGTTATTAGACAGCATGTGTGGCTAACAGAAGATTCTCTTCCTGACTATATTAAATCCAACCTGCTTGATGCTCCCCTTGACAAGGAATTCCTGTTTGGACCTAAAGCTGAGGCTGTTCTTAAAAAGATGGAGGACAAAGCTAAGTCTATGCACACTGCGAAGGACTTCCTCCCATTCAGTCTCCTAGGTTTAGTAGGAACTTCCCCACTAAACGGTGGTCCTTTCCCTCTCAACCTAGAGGCAGACAGACGAAAACCCAGCAGGAAAGGTCTCATAGGCAGTTGCAACAGTTGAAAAGACCCAGGCAATGGACCTCAGAAACTTCCAGGCAAGGAAATTCTAGACCTCACAACACACACAACACACAAGAACTCACCCCTGACAGTCACAATACCAAGACAAGAGAAACTTGGACATTATTTTAGATGGTTACACACTCTCAAAAAGCCTATAAAATACTCAGGCTATACAGATAAATTAAAGAGTCCATTCCTAAACAACAAAAAGTAAAACAAATGAAAACTCCAGGCCAGAACTTTCACAGAGCCTCCTCTAAGCCTCTTATATCAGAGGCATGGGATATATGCAAATGAACTCTTATATGAACATCTGAATTCCAGCTCAATGGCTGCAAATTCCTGCCCATGACTTTCGCCATTGCCCATATGGACCATATCAGGCCAAATAAGCCAAAACCCAACTAGCTGTAGATTGTATTATATTAGCCTTGCTATGACTCCTCATCAGCACAACAACCAGTGTGGGTTTGGGGCGATTAGAAACACAGGCTGTTGTACCCAGCTGATGTCTATTATCATTAGGTCACTGCAATGTCCCAGCAAACAACAACAAAACAATGAGAAAAGGTCACTAAAAACAACCAGTAAAAAACAAAAAAAAAAACCAGCAAAGCTAGAACTTCCACTGAGTATCTATCCTCCCTCTCGTGATAAATGGGATATATGCAAATGACCTTATGAACATATGGTGTTTCAGCTATCAATAAATTCTGAATGCCTATGACTTGTTTCATCGCTTTAATGGACAATATCAGCCAATAACAATAAACCCTAATAATAAAGGTTATGCATATTTCATATGTTCTTATGACCTCAGTCTTTTATGACCTCAGCACAGCTGACTAAGCATTAGAAATACGGGGCATTTATACCCAGATGATGTCCATTATCTCAAATCCAGGTTTTGTGTTCTCAGGGATCAGTGGAACCAGTTCCAGAGTGGATCAAGGCAAAGGGTTCAAAGAACATCACAAAAGGTTCCCAGAAAGAGCACTTGGCTTCCTATCTTAGACCTTTTCAGCCTAAATTAGTTTCTCCTGGTTCCAAAATTCAAAATGTTGATTCTTCAAAAACTCCAGCCCATAATAGCCCCACAGGCCTTTATGGTTTCTTTGGATCTAGAAGATGCCTACCTGCACATCCCAATTCAAGAATCACACAGAAGCTTTCTTCACTTCAGAGCAGGTTCCAGTCACTGTCAATTTTCAGCACTGCCCTTTGGCTTGTCAACTGCTCCAAGAGTTTTCATCAATTGCTTAACCCCTGCAGTTGCTTTCTGCAGATCCAGAAGGGTCCAAATATACACCTACCTGGACCATTGCCCGGTACAGGCCGCAAATCTATCAAAACTTCACAAGGATCTGAAGTTTACCCAAGACCTTCTGGCCTCCCTGGACTTCACAATAAATCTGCAAAAATCCAAAACTGTTTCAACCAACAGGATAGTTTTCTTGGGGGCACTCCTGGACTCGTCACTTAAAAAAGCCTTTCTTCCCCCAGATAGGGTGTCCTTTTGACCCACTACTTTCAAAGAATCCAGCAGAAACAATCCATCTCAGCTGGAGAATTTCTCTAAGCACTGGGATTCATGGTGTCTCGTATCCCCATGGTTCCCATGGCCAGGATGCACATGAGGAAACTCCAGTGATACCCCAGAAATGTATGGTGCCAGCACTCTTAGCCCCATAATGATCAAGATATAACTTGTCTCAAAGAGGAGTTTGCATGGTGGGTACAGGCTTGTACCTAAAATCAGGGCCTTCCGTTCAGATTCACCTCCAGGGCCAAACACTCACCACATTTGCCTCAGAGACAGCCTGAGGGGCTCACTTTCAACACCTCCAGTCCCAAGGTAAGTGGGAGGTTCAGTTCGAGGACAGGTACATAAGCTGGAAAGAGCTTATGGCAGTGCAAACAGGCCTGATAGATTTCAAGGAAATATGGGAGCCAGGGATACTGTTAATCAAAATCGACAACACCACAGTTATGAGGGGTCTATAGTAGAACACTGAACATTCAAAATTTCAAGTGTTCTAATATCGAACCCTTATGAATCAAAAATTTAAAACATCGAACATTCAGAACAGTGAATTTATTCCTAGGGAAAAAATTTGTTGCTCCAAAACACATACACACAACACAAGCACACTAAACAAATAGCAATCCACACACATACACCTAAATTCTTACACCTAACCCTACACTAAACTAAACATACACCACTAACTATCCACTTACCTTAACCCAAACCCTAACCCTAAGGTCCGTCACTATCGCACAGTCACCTCACCCGCGCCCTAACCCTAGCTCACCTACCCCACCCTAACCCTTACATCTAGACAATCGCACACTTACATGACCCACGCCCTAACCCTAACTCACCTAACCCGCCCTAACCCTCATGTCCACACAATCGCACACTTACCTGAACCTGACCTGTAACTTTCCACCACAGCACTGAAAGTACCGAAGCAACAGAAACGGACAACCAAATTCTTTCTGTAGGAAAAAAATTCGGTTTGCTGTTTCTTCGATATTTTCAGCGTTTGCTGAAAACGGGTCGATATTAGAACACTTGAAATTTTGAATGTTCGGTGTTCTAATATAGACCTGTTATGAGGTACATAAACAGGCAGGGAGCACCCACTCTTACCCTCTTTGCTGCCTGACGATGCAAGTTTGGGAAACTGCTCGCTCTCTGTGGTTGCACGTCCTGGCACAATACCTTCCAGGACTCAAAATACTCCAGCAGTTCACGTCAGCAGAAACTTGATGGACCCCCATGAATGTCATCTGCATCGGGAAATATTTCTCAGCATGGCTCAGAGATGGGGAGTCCCACAGGTAGACCTCTTCACCATCAAGGAAAATGCTCAACTGGAAGGATTCTATTCCTGGATCAAACAGAAATCAGCCTGGAGAACAGATGCTTTCTCCTTCCTTTGATCTAATTTCTTCATTTATGCATTCCCTTCCTTACTCCTTGTACCTCGTGTGTTTCTGATGATAAGAGAAGAGGGCCCAAGGGCAATACTAATAGCCCCAGACTGGCACAGACAGTATTGGTATCCTCTGCTTTTGGAACTAACCAACCAGAGTCCATGGCTGCTGCTGCAAAGAGTTAACCTTCTCACTCAGGACAAGAGAAGGATTGTGCACCGCAGCCTGCAGATGCCCAGCCTTTCAGCTTGGATAATTCCACAGCATCCAAGAACAAGCTTACCCTAAGCAAACAGGTTCAGGACATTCTCTAGGAATCTGGAAGGCCTAGCACTAGGAAATCATGCTCAGCTAAGTGGAAACGATTTCCATCTGGTGCCAGCGGCAGAACCACAATCCTGATTCAGACCAGATTGCTACCATTCTAGATTGCCTAGCTAGTCTGGTTGATAAAGGCCTTCCTACTCCTCCATTGAAATTCATGCATCTGCTATTTCGATCCATTTCCTGCTCTTCCTCCTGTTTTTTCCCATCCCCTTTCAAGACAATTTCTTAGGGAGTCATCCACATCAGACCACCCAGGAAGCAACCTACCCCTCCATGGGACCTTAACTTTGTTCTGGAAAAATTGACATTGCCTCCTTTCGAACCTGCAGTCTCTGCCCAACTGAAGTTTCTAACTGGGAAAGCTGCCCAGCTGCTGGATATCACCTCAGCCAGGAGGGTCTCTGAACTGCATGCTCTCATGGCAGTGGAACCATTCCTCATCTTCCACCCAGACAGGGTTTCCCTCAGAAATAGCCCTTCTTTCTTGCCCAAGGTTGTCACTGACACTTCTCTAAATCAAGCCATTAACCTACCTACATTCTTTCTCAATCCCCAGAACAAAGGGGAAAGAATCCTCCATTATTTGGATGTGCATAGGCAGCCTTATTACTATATTGACAGAACAAGAGCCTTGAGAAAATCTGACCAGCTTTTTGTGACCTATTCTTGTGGCTCTGAGGGAAAAAACAGCTTCCAGTATTCATGTGGGATAACAAAGATGAGACCACAGAAGGGGGAACCATACCTGTCAAAGCAAGAAGTAGGCAATGAGGATGACTTATCTGTTCAGCCATCTTGCTTTATGCAAAAATTTCGGAATCAAGGCAAGAGGGCTATAGCCATAAAGAAGACTGGAGGGCCAAACTTGGAGCTGACCATCTCTCAGTGCCTCTCCATAGGGAGGATAAGAGCAAAGTACCTGCTGTACTTCTTGTGGGGAGATGCAAATAGGTCACAGCAAGGTTGGTCTATAAGTGAAGCATCAGAATGGATCTACTTAATTTGTCCACTAACACGGTGGTTTTCCCTGGAATGTGCATTGCAACTAGAAAACTGTCTGAGGAGATCACCCATTCCCACACTCTCATGGCTTCTCTGCAGAGTGGTTAAGATCAGGTTCCTCCTTGTTTGTTGATGTACCAGTGTACAAGACCACAGACATGTTGTCAGTCTGAACTGTAATATTCCCTAGAGGAAGAACTTCTTGAAATGCCTGCAACATGAGTAGGACTGCTGTTATGTCTAGAACATTGATATGAAGATTGGTCTGTTGGGGGTACCACATGCCTTGGACCATCCTTCCCAGGAACCATCCTTCCCGGGAAATGCCTCCCCACCCTAGTTGGGAAGTGTCCGTGGTCACTGTGGCCATTGGAGGTGGTAAAATAAAGGGTCTGCCAAGATGAATGTCATCAGATTGAATCCACCAGTGAATTTGTCATTTGCAAATTGGGGTAAGCTTGACTGGAAAGGATAGGGATTGATGAAGAATGGATCACTGAACAGCTAGAGTTCATTGAAGGACACACATAAAGAAATGTTCTAAGGGAAGCAATACAATGGCTGCTGCCATGGATCCTACTGCTTAAAGGATTGATCTTCTGGGGGAGATGGATGGTAGATAAGCAGATGAATCTGATTACTGATAGTGGATATGTGGTGAGGTGGTAGACATGCTACCTGTTTTGTATCCAGATGTGTGCCAATAAAATCCAGGCTTTGAACTGGTGTCAGATTTTATGTGGCATAATTTATTGATATCCCAGTGACTGACAAATCTGGAGCAAATAGTCCCTGGATTGTAAAAGAAGATGCATGGAGGGGGCGGTGAGGAGCCAGTCGTCCAGATATGGAAACACTCAAAATCATTTGAGTCTCAGATGAGCAACCGCCACTGCCATACATTTGGTAAACACCCTGGGAGCTGTGGTGAGTTTAAAGGGCAGGACTCTGAATTGGTAATGACTGGCTTTCAGACAAAAATTTGGGAGCATCTGTCTATTTTGATGTGATAGTAAGCAACCTGAAGATCTGTCAACCACATCCAATCGTTCTTGTGAAGAAATGGCAGGATGGACTGTATCATGACTATTCAGATCTTTGACTTCTTCACATACAGATTCATTTTGCGTAGATCCAAAATTGGTCAGAGGTACCCTATTTACTTGGGTGCTAAAAAGAAATGTAAGTAAGTTCCGAATCCTGTTTGGTTTGGTGGGACCTCAGGAATGACTCTTTTCTCTAGCAGTGTTTGAGTTTCTTGTGCAATACCTTTCCTCTAGGTGGAACTTTGCAAAGTTTCTTCCTTTTGTGAAAAGGAAGTTGCAAAAATGGAATGAAATAAACCTCTGGATATGATTTTTAACACCCAGGTATCTTCTGTTATGCTTGCCCAGGCTTCTGGGTGAAGGGATAAACATTTCCTGACTGCTTCCAGAGTTGGACAGTTGAGCATCATTTCAAGAGTGCTGGAAGGGTCTGCCCAGAAAGGAATCCAGGAAACGGTGGTTCTCTGAGCCTCCTCTGCCGCTAGGGCAACATCTCCTATTAGAATTTCCTCCTATATCTCTGGAGGAATTGTCCCCATGCAGATCTTGTAAGGTCTCTGAGATTTTCGGAACCATATATTCTTACCATCTGTCTGATTTGTGGAAAAGGTCCATTGAGGGGTAGAAAACTTGATTCCCACAACAGACAGAGTCTTTCCACCTTGTTCGCCACGGGTAAGCATCTTTTACTGGCTGCCCAAATAAGGAAGTGCCATTGAATGGGGAGCTGATGAAGTACATTTTAAGGAGCTCCGCAAAGTCACATAGCTGCATTCAGGCATGTCTCCTTAGGGCAATGCCTGAATCAGCTGTTTGTGAGGTGCCTTTAGCTGTGTGAGAAATCAACCTCATTGAAGCGTTTGAGATAGACTAAAGACTGGCCAGCTGTGAGGACATTCTTTTGATATCCTGTGTAGACATGGACTCTTGAAAGAGTATTTGAAAGCTGTTTGGTTAAATCTCTCTGAAGTCTCATGAAATGTGCCAGGTAATTAAGAGACCTCAGGGCAAAGGTCGCCAAGGCAAAGACTTGCTTTCCAAATCTGTCCAGTGCCCTAGACTCCCTGTTTGGCAGATGGACAGAAGAGTTCTGTTTTGCTAGCTCTTTCTTGGTGGCTGCCGCCACCACCATAGCATCTACCGGGACTCCTTCACTTCAGTGGGTTTAGTCTTTGGGATGGTCTAGAAATTTGTTAGTTCTCTTTAGGATAGGTTTGACAGTATCCAGTTCCTTCCAAACCCAGTGAGAAACTAAATCAGTGTGTTCATCTGCTGGGGGTTGGAGGTAACCCAAGATGTAGTTAAGCAAGAACCAAAAGCCTCCAAAAATATCGATTCTTCTGGAGCGGGATTTTTGGCAGATGAACCACCTTTTTGTCTGAGAATCTCTAATATGTCTCAGAAGGAGATATCATCCTGTGGTGATCTGGGGGGCCTTTCTCTTTCATCAAAATCGGTATCCTCCATGAGAGACTCCAGTGGGGAGTCTGGGTGCCTCATCTTGCACATTCTCTTTCAGTGTATGTCCTCTGTGAGATGTTCAGGGGAAGTGTCAGAAGAGCGGGGAAGTTCGTCTACAGGAACAGCTGGAAACTTGTTGGAACTGGCTGCCCCTGTGGAGTAGGTCTGATCAACTCAGATCTTGGAGCTGACAAGGAAATAGGGGCTAGACCCAAAGAATGAGAATGTGATTCTCTAGAGAGATAAAAAGCTCTTTCCACAATTTCAAAGGCAGATGGACCCAGGGAAGCTGTTACCACCTGAGCTGGAGCCGAAGCTCCCAGTACAGGCAGCTCATGACTACTCCCAGATCCTTGTCTCAAGGATAGATCCAGACCCAAACTGTCCATGGCTGAGGCAGCAAAGGGAGGAATGGATTTGAGAACACTGGAGTCAATCCTGGCACCACAGGTTCAACACCAACACTTCGGTTCCAGGACCCATTCCCATCCAGTGGTGTTGGAACAGAATTAGTCAGGGATATCATCGGAATTGAAGAAGAAATAGTCTTCAGATCTGACTCTGGACCTCTCAGGGATTTCGGATCCTGGGACTCCAGAACAACTGGATGGATCGTTGAAGGAGAGAGAATAGTGTGGGATGAGATATGGAGGCTTACAGATCCGATAGGAGACACAGCCGGTATGACCCCCCCATCTGGATCTGAGCTCTGAGAAATTTGCACATCATGCTGTCCACATCCACTTCTGATAAACTTCTAGAGGACCTGAGGGATGTAGTGGATTGAGGTCTTGAATGTCTTTATGGGTTTGTAATAATGGAGGTCTCAGAGTAGGAGAGATAGGTTTAATGACATACTCCAGTATATGACTGGTTTGAGAGGTCCCAGGCTTTGGATCCAAGGACCTAGGATTCAAAGAAGATGCCGTTGGACTAGCTGATGTGATTATTGGATCCAAAGTTTTCGGATCAGGGGGTTTTGGATACGATGCTGTTGAATCTGAAATTTTTCGGCTTTTGACCTCTGCTCTGACGAAGTGCTGGGGGACTTTGGCAGGGAGCATTTTCTGTGCTCAGCTTTGGAGGGTTTTGAGCCCCAGCAAATGGAGTAGAAGTAACAGGAAGAAGTCGTTTTAATATTAACTTATTGCACCGGTCAGCCAGGGCCCTTGCGTTGAAGGTTGAACAGACTGAACAATTTGTATCCTGGTGACCGGCTCAGAGGTAAAGTATGTACTCCTTGTGGGCATCCAAATTCAGAGTATTATGTCCACAAGATGTGCATTTTTTTTGAAACCTATCGGTTTATCCAACATGGTAGATAACCACCAACAGTACAGAATACCTGTACAATCAAGAAATACCTTAAACGTTAGTATAAGGAAAGATTGTTTTTCTTTTTTTCTTTTTCTTTTTTTTTTTTTTTTGTTTAAGAAGATAAAAAAGAAAAAAAGAACAATTACCAACAATGGTAAATTTAAAAGATTACCCTGATTAAATGGTAAAGTCAATACCAGCTATGGTAAGAGTACTATATTAAAAAAGTAGCAATCCTAACACCAGAGAAAAAAATAAGAGGCAGGATGGATAGATAGATAGTCAAAGTCAGAAAAATGACTTTTTAAGGAACAAGAAAAGGATTAACTCACAACAGTTTGCTCAATACAGCTCAAGAGAGGAACATGCTTTGGGTATGATGATGGCAAATGAGATCTGGGGTAATGGTAATGGACTAAGGCATCATGGGTAGAGGGAGGACCTCAAGAGTTGGATCTGAAGTCTGGAGTATATGTCTCATTTGGATCATAGGATGTGTCAAGGAAAAATGAAAAGGACAACATCAGATCTGTTGATAATATTATGGAAGGTAGAGATGAATGAAACTTGTGGAATGAAGGGTGGAGGTTGGAAGGTGGTTTGAAATGTGAAAAAAAACACAGTGAAACCCTTGCAAAGTGTAGTTTTGTAGTTGTTTATAGAGTAACATTAAGATATGCTGGCCAACCTAAGTCATGTTTCTTTTCTGGGGACATTTTTCATTTAATAAATGATTGTGACAAGGTACAATGTAACCGGTATGGAGATAAAGGACCTACAGAAGGAAGGTGTGTCCCTGAATGCAGCTTATGTAAAAAAAGGGACATTTTGAATGGATTGTCAAGAGCAAATAGTAAATAATGGAAAAGAAGGGGAAAGGGAAGAAAACATACAGGAGGAAGGACTGCAAGTGCTTGGGGGAAAGAGTGAACTAGGTGAAGAAAAAACTGTAGAAGATGAAAAAATATGGAGGGGAAAATGAGGAGAGAGAGAGAGAGAGAGTGCATGCAGGAAAGGAGGACAGGAGAATGGATTGATACTAATATTTTTTGAAGTTTTAGCCAGTGAAAAATATGATTCTGAAGATCAAGGGTTATTTGTACATAAACCCAGTAAAAATATTCAATTGAGAAAAGAGTGAAAACAAGAAAATGAAAATTTAAAAACATTTTCCCCAAACTTAAAAAGAAGGAAAGCAACAATTTTAGTGTACTTTCAATTTATGTGAACAGTATTATTAACACTGCAAGAAAATTGGGATATTTAACTGGTGTGCTAAATGTGATGTGGATGTTATTCTGTTAGAATATGTAAACTTCCTGACAAGTAAAGAAAGACTGCAAACAGAAAAGTTGTGGGGTGGAAATATAATATGGAACTTAGGAAGGAAACTTTGGTTTGGAGTAGCTGTGCTGTGTAATGAAAACAGTGAAAACACTAGATGTAGGATTGGTGAGGATGGGAAGGTTAAATGTTGTGGATGTGAGGTGGAGAGAATATGCTTATAGAATTATAACATTATATGCGTATATAACTATGAAGGAAAGAGATAATCTGTTTCATGAAATATTAGACTATATGGTGATTAACATGAAAATTATAAATTTGAAGTAGTTACTTCATTTGCTCTGCAACCTGTGGGTATCGGATCCGACCTCGGATCTGAGCCGGCAGCTTTCCAAGCTCCAAGATCCGAGCTCCTAGCTCCTCCCCCTACCCATAATCCCCTGCTACCAACCACATTACCTCAGATCGTTTTTTGCCGCGGCTGAAGAAGCTTTCCCTTTGAAGAGCTCCTGGCTGGGTGAGATCGTTTCTATCATAACTTCATCCTAAAGTTTAAAAATCGTGTGTGTGTGGTAGTAAACCTTTTTCTACCCCTTTTTTAGTGCTAGTTTAATTTTTAGTTAGTTTTTTTTAGGTAGTTAGTTAGTTTTTTTTTGTCACCCCCCCCTGTGTGTGTGTGTGTGTGTGTGTGTTTGTAAGGGCCTAGGCTGGTTTTTTTTTTTTTAATAATTCTGAGTGTGGCCACAAGCTTCCTCAGGAGATGGCCACACACAGTGCCTTTGTGCCTGGGGGCTTTTCCAGGCTTTCAGAGATCTGCGACCTGGCGGCCTTAGGGCCCTTCGGGCACTAAAGGAAATAAGCTGATCTCCTGGGGAAAGTTCCCCAGGAGTCAGCATCTTCTTCTTTCCCATTTGTGCTCCGGCTGCCTCAGGCCTCGGGCCTCTATTCCCTCAGCTCAACCCGACTCAACCTCCTGTTCGGGTTTGAGCTCTGGGGAAACTAGTGCCTCCTCAACTAAGGAGAAGAGGCACAAGGATAAGGAGGGACATAGATCCCATAAAAGACAGGCCGAGTCTCACCCCTCGGCCCGCCAGCTAAAATAGCTAAGTCTCCGGGATCTCTGATCCTTCTCCTCTCCCGCCTCCCCTAGCTTCGCCAGAGCCAGAGGGAGAAGATCGGTCTCCTCCCGTCATCGAGGCGGCCCTCCCGGCCCGCCTCGACTACTTCCTCCAGGTCAACCAAAAGCATCTCCGAAGTGGATATGGATCCAATGATGCGTCGGTTCTTGCAGATCCAAATGCAGATGGGGGTGCTCTTGCCTCCCCATCTGGGGCCCCATGTTTGCCCCGATCACTCCTTCTCTGACTCGTTTTCGGATCTCGGAGTCATCGGATCCGGGCCCATTCGGACCCAGGGATTTGTCGGCGCCGATAGCGCTGGTCTCATCGACGCCGACTATGCCCTCGAGCTTGTCGGATCTGAGCTCTCGGGGCCGAGGGCTGAGCGTTGGATCCGAGGGAGTTGTTGTATCTTCGGAGCTGTTGGCTTCGAAGCGCACCTCTCTCTTGGCGCCGACTACTTCGGCTCCGACCCCGATCCCTTCCTCGGTGCCGAGGAGATTGCTCTCAGAGGCTGGCGAGGGTGATTCTCCTTCGGGTTTTGAGGTAGTGGAGAGGGTACTGTCGAGATCCTCCAGATCCCCAGTTCGGGCTTCGGATCCACCCGTACCCCCACTGTATGAAGGTCTGTCTTCCATCATCCAACCATCGGGACAGCCTGCCCAAGCCCTCCAGCTAGTTCCTGCGGAGGAACAACAACCCGTGGACGAGCCCTCTTCAGATAGC
Source organism: Protopterus annectens (assembly GCF_019279795.1). Lineage (NCBI taxonomy): Eukaryota > Metazoa > Chordata > Ceratodontiformes > Protopteridae > Protopterus > Protopterus annectens. The sequence continues at coordinate 1,065,636,442 of NC_056739.1, forward strand.
CCCACCGAGGAGGTTCCTCGGAAATGTCGGTGTAAAAGGAGGCACCTGGACTCCCCCGAGTCCGTTACCACCGACACGGACTTAGATGATAGGGAGGGTTCCCCAAGGTCACCCCCTGAAGATGTTTCCTTTGGAGACATCATGGAAAAGAGGGGGTGGTCTGCCCAAAAACCTTCCCTTGATGAATCCGTGTTCCTGGAGGCATTTGAGGCAGGCCAATCTACTTCCTGGGTGTCCCCTCCAGCCGACCCCCTGGTGGACTTAATTACCACCAGGGCGTAGAAGGAGCCCGACACCGTGGAGCCAATTCCTAGGTGTCCCGATAAAATACTAAGTTCCCCCACAGATAGGCAATCATGGGCCAAAGGATCCCCTGTTGATGCCATGTTGGTGGCGGCGGCCACCAAGAAAGAACTCACTCAGGAGAGTTCTTTGGTCCACCCGCCAGATAAAGAATCTCGAGCATTGGACCGGATTGGGAAGCGGATGTTTGCTTCAGCGACATTTTCCATAAGGGTGCTGAACTATATGGCACATACCATCAGGCTACAGCGAGACTTGATCAAGGAATACGCTGCAGCCCCCCCGGAGTCCATGTCGGTCGGAGATAGGAATGTGTTTACGACACGAATGGCCACTCTGAAATCCATCTCCAATACGTCTATGCGGCTCCTCTCTCATGCGGAAGGAGCCGCTAGAGCCAGCGGAGTAGGGGTCGCTTACGACGCCACACCTGGCTCCGTCTTTGCGACCGGATCCCTTCAAGGCCCCCTTTGACGGTTCTGCTCTTTTCGGCAAGACCGTTCGCGATACGCTGATCCAAAGTGAAAAGGACAGGAAGACGCTGTCTGCCATCGGAGTCCGCTTCTCTAGTCCCCAAAGACCCTTCTCCAGGAATCAGAGGGGACAAAAGAAGCTGTGGTTCCGCAAGTCTCAGCAATCCCATCCAGCTGCGGACCACTCGTCCTCTAGAGGCAGAGGAGGACAAGGTGGACGCCGGCCCAGAGGCAGAGGGGGGTCTAGAGAACCTTTCTCGGACAGACCCAGGCAACAGCCCTGAGGGCTTGCCCGACTGTCCCTCTCTGGAGGCAGTCGGGGGGCGGTTGACGGAGCACCTGTCAAACTGGGAGTCCCTTACAATGGATCGATGGGTGCTCCATATCATTTTCAGAGGTTATTTCATTCCTTTCCTAAATCTTCCCCCCAAAACCAGACGCCTCCCCGATGTCCCACCCGATCAGAGGGAGGCAGCGGCTTCAGAGATTTTGAAGCTGCTAAGAAAAAGAGCCATCCAGCCCGTCCCCCCAGATCAGTCCGGATTGGGTTATTACTCAAGGTTCTTTTTGGTGCCAAAGAAAACGGGGGACCTCAGACCCATCTTAGACCTTTCCGCTTTGAACCTGTTCATACCCAAGGAAAAGTTCCGGATGGTCACTCTTCAATCTATCCTTCCCCCTTCTGCGGGAGGACGACTGGATGTGCTCCATAGACCTCAAGGATGCGTACTACCACATCTTGATGGACAGACGATCCAGGAGGTTTCTCCGCTTCCGGCTCGGAGCCAGTCATTATCAATTCAGGGTTCTTCCATTCGGCCTCACCTCAGCCCCCAGAGTGTTCACCAAGGTCATGGCGGTGGTTGCAGCCCACCTGAGACTTCAGGGCATTCAGGTCTTCCCGTACCTAGACGACTGGCTCCTTACCGCGACCAACAGGCATCAGCTCTCTGTAGCGAGAGATTACGCACTGACTCTAGCCCACAACCTAGGCATTTCAGTAAACCTGCAGAAGTTCTGCCTGTGCCCCACTCAAGCCCTGGAATTCATAGGGGCCAGGTTGGATACTCGACTCTCTCGAGCTACTCTAACATCAGTCAGACTGAACAGCTTGTCTTATCAGGTGTTAGCCCTTCTCCGGAGTCCTACTCCTCCAGCGGAGTTAGTCCTGAGGGCACTAAGGTCTATGGCAGCAGCGATCGGTCTTTTCCTCCATGCCCGTCTGCGAATGTGAATATTACAATGGACCCTTCAAGTCCAATGGTCCCTCTTGCTCCACCCGTTGAACACGCCGATACCGCTGAGCAGAGTTTGCAGGGACTCCCTTCTTTGGTGGTTGCATGCGCGGGAACTCAGAGAAGGGAGGCCTTTTGTGATCCCAGTCGGCTTAACGCTGACCATGGACGCTTCTCGCCTCGGGTGGGGGGGCATGGTTCAGGCAGATCCGTTCAAGGCACGTGGACTTCCCTAGAGACCGCATTGCATATCAGTGTCCTAGAGATGAGGGTGGTGCTTTGCAAGCTCTCCACGACCTTCTTCCCCTGGGGACTATTGTGATCCAGACAGACAACATGTCTGTAGTCTGGTATATAAACAAACAGCGAGGAACCAGATCCTACCCCCTGTGTCGAGAGGCCATGAGAGTTTGGGAATGGGCGATCTCCACCAACCGTTTTCTGGTAGCAACGCACATCCCGGGACGATCCAACATATTAGCGGACAAGCTAAGTCAGGTGCTTCTCAGTGGTCTCTGAATCCATCTGTTCAGATCTTCCACAAATGGGGTCAGCCTCGCTGTGATCTTTTTGCTTCTCCTTTAAACACAAAATGCAGCGAGTACTTCGCAATAATTCCCCCCAGATGGGAAACCCACAGAGACACTCTAGTCCATGCTTGGCCTCCCAGGCTCCTTTATGCTTATCCCCCCTTCCACTCATGATGAAATTCATTCAGAAAGCCTGTCGGTTGGGGAGCAAAGTTATCCTCATAGCCCCATTCTGGCCTCAGCAGATCTGGTTCCCATTTCTGCGGTCTCACAGTGTGGCTCCTCCGTGGATTCTGGATCCCAGTCCAGAACTGATCTGTCATCCCGGGGATTGCCCAACCCCGAACCTGGTCAACCTCAAGCTTGCGGCTTGGCTGATCCAGTTCCATTAATGGCTAGGACTCCCGGTATCTCATCTCCCGTTAAGGCCATTCTGGTTGCGGCTCATAAGCCGTCTACCAGAAAACTTTACAACAGTAAATGGAAACGTTTTTCCATTTGGGCCAAAGATAAAGGCTTGGACCCATTTACTGTCCCTATTCCGACCATCCTGGACTTCCTCTCATTGATCTTTCGACAGGGAGCAAGCGCTTCTACGGTTAAGGTGCAATTGGCAGCCATCTCCCATTTTCATGTGGGTGATGGCATAGGTTCCTTAGCATCTACAAAGTTGTGCAAAACCTTCTTACGAGGCATCTTCCTTTTAAATCCACAGATAAAGTCTGTGATTCCCCCATGGGATCTCACTCTAGTCTTGCAAGCCTTGATGAGTCCACCTTTCGAACCTGCGGCCTCAATTCCGTTGAAGTTCTTGTCATGGAAAACAGCCTTCTTAGTGGCTATTACTTCAGCCAAAAGGGTTTCAGAATTACAAGCCTTGTGTATGAAACCTCCTTACCTTATCTTTCACAAAGATAGAGTGTCCCTCAGGACTAACCCGTCTTTCTTGCCTAAGGTTGCTTCAGAAGCAAATATAAATCAATCGATAAAGCTACCAGTGTTTTTTCCAACATTTCAGAGCAAGGGAGAATACACATTACACAAATTGGATGTACACAGACAGCTGCGTTTCTACTTGCATAGGACTAGAGAGTTTCGCAAGTCGGACCAGTTGTTTGTCTCGTATGCAAAATCAGCCATGGGTAAAGCCATTTCCAAAGTCACTGTAGCAAATTGGATCCGTCAGTGTATTATTCAGGGGTATATATCGTCTGGCAAACCAGCCCCAGTTAGTATCCGTGCTCATTCTACAAGATCTGTAGCCACCTCAACAGCCTTCTGGTCTAGGGTTCCAGTGGACGACATATGTTCAGCAGCTACTTGGTCCTCTTCTCATACGTTCATTTCTCATTATAAATTAGATGTGATTTCGAAAAGTAGGGCTTCTTTTGGCTTCGCGGTGCTTCGGAATATCCTTCCGTAAGGACCACCCAGGTTCTTATAAGGTAGCTGGGGACTCTGTCCCACAGGTTGCAGAGCAAATGAAGTAACTACTTCAGATAAAGAAGTTATGTACTCACCATAATGTTCCATCTGAGTAGGTACTTCATTTGTCTGCAACCGAACCCCCCTGCCATCCCCCGAACCTTTCGGGATTTTCTGATCACCTTTGCAGTTGATTTTTTTGTGTTACCAGGTTGGTGAGGCAAAAAAAACGATCTGAGGTAATGTGGTTGGTAGCAGGGGATTATGGGTAGAGGGGAGGAGCTAGGAGCTCAGATCTTGGAGCTTGGAAAGCTGCCGGCTCGGATCCGATACCCACAGGTTGCAGACAGATGAAGTACCTACTCAGATGGAACGTTATGGTGAGTACATAACTTCTTTTTATAGTGGACTTTAATTGCAATTTAAGGGGAAAGTGTAAAAAGAAAAGATGTTAAAAAATACAGGAATTAATGAAATGTGGTAAATTAGCTGTGTGGAACAAAAGTCAGTAGACTTGTAGGAGGGCACATGGATCTGAAATTTATTATTTCGTATTATCAGAAGACTCGGAGGTAGCAGATGGTGATAATATTTTGACAGGTTTTTCAAACCATTTAACAATATGGCTGGAGGTGATGGAAGAAAGGGAATATATTAAAACAGGAAAGAGAACAAAAAGAGTCAGTGAGAAATTATGGGATGAAATTGGAGAGTTGGAAGTGTTGCAGTTATGAAAGGATCATATAGCCATGAAGGACTTTTGGTGTGAATGGGGGATTGAATTCAACAAAGAAGTATACGAGGTGTTTTCTTCAATGGTTGGATGAAGTAAGAAGGAAAGAGAAAATGAAGTATGGGAAAAAGTGCAGAGTTTAGAGAATAATACATGACAGTATTATGAGATGGAAAAGGAATATATAAAATAAATCAAGAAAACATTAAGACATTGCTGTTCAGGCAGAGGTATTATTTACAAGGGAGAAAGGACGAGATATGTACATATTTGGTTAAAATAGTAAAAGAGAATATTAGTATAATGAGAAAAAATGAACAATATAAAATGAGAGGTAAAAAAGAAACGAGCAAATTGTAAGTTTTGTAGTACAGCATGTGAAAAATATGTATAAGGCTAAAAAGAAGGAAAATATGTGAGAATGGAAAATAAAAAAAAAAAACACAGAAAGAGTTAAGGAAGAATTTGTGAAAGAAATTATTATTAATGAGTTGGATGAAGTACTTAGGAAAATAAATGTCAATTCAGTATCAGGCCCAGATGGTATAGGGTATGTAATGTACAATAAATTAATGTATTGGCAAAGAGAGTATTCTGTAAATGTACTGTGTGAATGCTAGAAGAAATGGTTTGTTTATGAAGAGTTATGTGTTTATGAAGAGTTATGTAGTAGGATATTAAAATTTATATGGAAAAAACATGAAAAGAATGAAAGAAAAAAATTATGAGAATAACAGAGAGAAGAATGGGGGATATTACGAAAGAAAGTGTATATGGTATAAAAGTGAGGGAATTCAAGAATTGTTATTGGTTGTGAGAGAAATTGTGAATGATATAAGTAAAAGAGAGGATGTGAAATGTATGGTAGAAGACATTAGCAAAGCATGTGATATAAAAGGAGATAGTGATTTTGTAGTTTTGACATATGCAGATGATATAGTTGTAGTTACTAAGAAGAAAATGTGGATGAGGTAAGTGTTGGTCTGTCTGTATGGATATTTAAAGTAAACTGGAATGACCTGAATATAAAAGTAAGTAGGTTTATGTGATGTGGTGGAAATTGAGGGTATGTATTTTTTCAATGAATGAAATGCCATCGCTAGGGATACAGCTTGGGAAAAATTATGCAGTTGTGATGCATTTGGAGGGTTTGATAGAAGAAATGCAAGAAAAAATGTCTTCAGTGGAGAACATAAAGGTTAGTAGTCGGGAAAAATGTTTATCTGGCAAATGTTGTACTGATGGAAAAAATATATATGTCAAATGTTTTTATGATTTCAGAAAAGTATGAAAGGGAAATTTTCCAGTTGGTGTTTTTTTTTCATGTGGGCTTCAAGATTGAAAGATTAAACCCAGTGAAAAGAGGTGTTTTGTATATGACTGAGGATGAAGGGGGAATGGCGTTACTAAATCCATTTGTTTATTGTGCTTCTTTAAGTGGGTAAAGGAAGGGAAAGAAAAATTAATAGTGAGAATATTTAAATATAAGCATAGAATGTTCTGAAAGATTATGAGGATGAGAAAAAAATATATATATGAAGAAATTTAAAAAAATCTACAAAAAATACTAACTTGGAAAATAAAAATTGATGATATAGAGAAAGATAGAAGAATGATGTATAATAATGTGATGAAACAATATTATTATGCACATCCATGGGAAATATTAGCAGAACGAGTGATGAAAGCCATTAAAGTAAGGAAAAAGTAGTGTACCAGATAGTTGAGGGTCAGGGTTTCCTACAGAGACTAGTAATAAATAAATTGCTAGTAAGGGGGAATATGCCGTATAAAAAGAAAGTTGAAAGAGTGTGTTCATTTCATGGGGGAAGAAGAGGCAACAGAGCATATTCTAAATGTAAAAAAGTGCTGAAACTCTGGAAAACTATAAAGAAATGTTTTTGAGAATAGTAATGACATAATATAGATATGAATATGATTATATATGGTATATGTGATGAGTAGATAAGAATTTATTTTTTGTAATATGGGTTATTTGTAATGAAATAATGAAATTGTGTTTAATGGGAAATGGATTTTGGCAGATATATATTTCAAAAATTAGATTATGGGTGTAGAAGAAGGAGTGAGGGTCAGGTATGAGAGAATAACACTGAGGATGTTACAAGGGAAGTGATAAATAGTAAAAAAATAAAAATGTGTGTGTATATGTGCCTGTAAATATGTACATTTTTTTAAAATATGTAAATACTGTTGTTTTATGGTGTGTTAAATAAAGGATCCCTACCCTTTTATGTATGTGCCATGGGATCTTTTATGTCCACCTGAACTCTCACCAACTGAGGCAAATGCGTCTTGGTTTAGCATCTCATCTGAATGACAACACACTCAGGAGTGTAGCATCCCACTGAAGTTGCACTGTAGTGTCAGCAATCCACCTCACTGGTGTAGGAATAGAACCCACAATCTTGTACGCCAAAGGTGAATGTGCTACCTGTTGAATGACTGACACTGCCCAGCTGTTAAGTGCAGTGTAAAATAGTGAATACCGAATCAGGTCATGTGTGAAATTCCAGAAAAAAGAACACAACAATAAATGAGTTGCGGTGTGAATAGGGAAACCAAAGAGCTCTTAATGACTTATTTGTAATCATTCAGGGAGGGGGTAATCTGGGTAGTTTGCAATTCATTGCTTTTTGTTCCTTTTTCTTCTTTCTGCTGCCCCCCCACACACAGCTAATAATATTTTTCTTTGTGTAACCAGCTCACTTCTGCCTATTTTCCTTATTCATCATATTGCAGTAGACCAGAATAGTTTGTTTTCATAGTAAAACAGGACTTTATAGTTTACATTTTGTTTTCCTCTGATAATTCATTTTCCCGAAATGTAATTGGAAATAATTTTCATCTCAGAATACTTACATTTATTGGCATAATTTCATAAACTTATATTTGACTTCATCTGGTGTTAGATACTGAATTATGTTTAACAGATATGTATGAATCCTTTAGGGTCCTGTCTGGAGCTGAGCCAGATTTATTTCCTGTATTGTAAAATAGGGCAGAATTATTTTTGTTTTTCTCATAAGGCAAATGAAAATGTTGTGGTAGTCTTGGTTAGACAAACAATAAAATGTTTCATTAAATTACCTTTGCCTCTAGTCACTTTTTTGATTGTTCAACATTCCTGTGTTTTATTCTGCCAGATATAGTCTGCCCTATACTTGCATTAATTGTACAGAATTTGTTTTATCTGTCACATGTGTCCATTCACATTTTGGGGGATTAACAATAAATGGATATATAAGTAAGACAAATCTACTATGCAAGAACATAGTGAACTAAACTTTATTGCAACAGATGTCTCCTAGGTCAAATACTGTTTTACAAAAGTAAATTTTACTGCTGTACTACTGTACCCTGATTAAGAATAAAAATAGCTCATCATTCTCTCATTAAACTCGGTATGTCAGTTCTGATTTCTGCTTGCAGTTCAATTGGTAATGCAGTAATGTGATAGTTTATTGAAACAAACAGTAATATTTTGTATTTTTGCATATATAGATGTGAGAGTAAGCTATTGCTTTACAAGCATTGAAGAAGGACCTTGCTCAGCTCCAAAAGCGAGAAACTTTACTAAAGAAGAATGTTGCTGTGGACCTTTACCAGGAGTAGGATGGGGTGTTCCATGTGAGATTTGCCCCAGAAAGGATGAGGGTATGTCTGAAAGTAAATGGCAAGCAAGTCAGTACTGAACTCATGTGCTATGTCATTTAAAGATAAATGCATTACATAAAATAAGGCATTACTACTGTCACTCCTCAAATAACAGCATTTGCGGGTAATCAGAGGGACGCAGTCCACTTTAAGAGTCAGCAGACTTAAAATATTATCAAGCAGCAAGACCTTGTAATTACTGTATTCATGACTGATATTTTGAGAGTACTTTAATGGGATGCAGTTTTTCTTTCATAATTTTACTGTGGCATTTTACCGAAAGGTGTATTTCATTTATTGCTTTTGAGTTTCACCCAAAAAACCCATATCTGGATATTGTGTGTGTGTGTGTGTGTGTGTGTGTGTGTGTGTGTGTGTGTGTGTGTACACTCAGTGTTATAGTACTGTACTCCTAGAGTAAACATTTTGTTTTAATGAATTTAGTAAACATTGAACCCTTTGTCCATCACTACATTATAAATATTTGTAAGAAAAACAAAACTAAATGATTCTGACTTCAAGAAATGTGCCAGGTGAGAACTTTATCATTGAAATTAATTTCTTCTTCACAGTCTCCCAAACACCTTACAAATATTAAATAGTACCTTGATGATTGGATGGGAGATAGGAAATTCACCCTGGGGATCACATCAGGGTTCAGGGAAGTAAATATTGTGGGAAGAAATATCCAGGGAATTGTTATGGCTAGGCTTGTATAGGCCCTAGGGCCGATAGCCTAGTACCAACCTATGAACCTATGAAGGTATAATCCGTTAGTTTATGAGGGTGCCTCGGCTTACTGAATCATGTATCATTCAATATGCAGATGATACTACCTTAATCTTTGCTGCACAAAACATTCCCACACTCCTGCAAACAACTCAACTAGCATTCTCTGACATTGAAAACTACCTTACCAAAGCCCATCTTATCCTTAATCCAAAGAAAACTCAGCTTATGATTATAACCAGTTCTAACAAAAACACTAACAGTCAATTCACTATCTACTCCACAAATGCTACTCCAATCGCTCCAGTGTCACAGGCTAAGCTATTGGGAATAACCATAGATTCCCACCTAAAATTTGATAGTCATCTCAACTTAACTATTAAAAAAGTACATGCCAAACTGGGATCACTCTACCATTTCTTACCAACAACACAAGATCAGCCATTGCTCACTCTCAACTTCTGTCAACCCTACTCTATGCATCTCCCATTCTGACTAATCTCAACAAAACTGAACTAAGCAAAACGGAAGCCTGCTATAACAGAATTGCCCGCTTTGCTGCAAATTGCTCATATAGAACTCATCACTGTACTGTTTGAGACAGCTCCACTAGCTTGAACTGCCCAACCTTCTAACCAAAAATTAGCTCTGCCTCTGTCATTCTATCTATTACCTTCACAATAAGTGTCCTGCCCTCAAAAACGTAGTGCAACATCACTCAGCCAAAAGGCCTCTTAGATTATCAAGCAAACTACTACTAGAAGTCACCAACAGCTACAATAGCTTTGGAGGCACAAAATATAGTAGTTCAGTGGCTAGAAAATGGAACTCTGTCCCCACTATCATACAAAACACATCGTCCAAAGCCTCCTTTAAAAACCTCATTAGAACATGTCAAGCAAAGTTGGCAGTGCCACGGTTGTTCCCCAGGCTTGTGAAAGCGGATAAGATACACATACTAAACCTAGAGTACTAGAATAGTTTTTACTCTTACTCACAAATACTGGCTAATGTACAGTGTATCTACTGTACCTGTGTACTATGTATGTATTCTGCCTATGTTTCAAATTTCAGCTGTACACCACAAATCTATTAATTACCTTTATTTTTAAATTAATATTTTCTTGTTTGTTCACTCCACTGTAACTGCTGATATGCTGCATACCACTGTAAAAACATGTCTATTGCATTTTGTGTGTATACTGATCATGTCTAAATATCTAATTGTACCTGTAATTTTTCTATATGGAGCTTTTCTCCCTGGGCCTCAGACACCCCCCAGTAAAGAAACGTAAAATAAAATAAATACTTGATGGATTTTTTTTCCTAGTTGCATGGATACTGTCTGAAACAAAAACTTTCTTTTAAGTTTAAGAAATGGACCAGTATAGTTTGGTTTTCATTTTAACACTGCCTTTTCATTTTAGCTAATTTTGTCATTCCACTTGAAAAGCATTCCCTCTGTATAGTCACAATAGTATGAGTGTCTTACATTGATTGTTGGATGACGGACATTGTATCATCAGTCTGAAGATCGATCTGCATGATACAGTATGTAGTAATACTTACTTCATCCCATTCATTCTTGGTATGCATATGGCATGGTTATCATCTTTGGGATTATTCCATACAGTTAGGTTGCAAATGCATTTAGGGGTGCCACCACATATTTTACTAGTAATAATACTATTAATGCTATCAGTATCCTGATGGGCTTGATCAACAGTTATAGCCAAACCATTTATTTATAGGGCAGTCAGAATATACCCAATATACACGTCTGAAAGATTTGGTAGAAGTTGATGCACCTCCTTTTACCCATAGGACCTGAGAGCAGCAGGACTTCAGTAGCTCAGCACCTAAAATCTTTCCAGCCCACCAAATTCCTTCCCTTTAACCACAATCCCATTTCTCTGGCTGGCTGCCATTTTTTCTGTTGATTATGTGGAGGGTATTTCTTATGTGTGTCTCTTAGATTTGTAACTGCTTATCCTGCGGTTGCATTCAGACCTCTTAATTCTTTGATTTTAAAGTTAGAAATGTTCTTGTTTAAATTCCTGACATACTTCTTTCATTATTTGAGCCTGTTGGTTACATTTCCCCTTGTCATTTACTCATTTGTGGGTGCAGCTGTGGCTGAAGTTCTGCTTAGGCAGTGTTGCAGTATTACCTTCTGAATTCATTTTTTATGTAGCTTGTGGAGTTTATTGCTGATTTTTTCCTCACTGCTGCTGACTTCTGACTCCTCTACTGTCACCTCCCATATTATTTTGTCTTATCAATTCCCTGAACTGTGGTGACCCTCTGTTGTGACCTGCACTGGAAGGGTCCCCCTTCTTGGAGCATATGTAGAGTTTGGGGGGTGTCTAGTTTCCACATTTGCAGGTTCTACTTAGCACAAGCGTCCGTGTTTTGAAGATAGGACCAGGCCAGGGGAGGAGTCTTCACACTACAGTTTGCATGGGGGGTTTCTGTTTAAATCCCCCTCACACTGACATGCAGATCTGATATCGTCAGGTAGGTATGCAGTGACACTACAAGGGCAACACCCCCACATGAGTGGTCACATGTCCCTCTATGCTTGCTTCCCTAGAGCAGCACAGTCTCTGCTCTGGTCGTAGGATCACCACTGATATTTGCACACCTCCTGTACTTCCCTCACCCACTGTCCTGTAAGAGGCAAACTAGCTAGTGCCTCTGTCTTGGTGAACCATCTAAGCCAATATTGTCATTTCCATCTGGTCTCAACTTATGTGTTATTGGATCCAGCTCAGGTTCAATGCTGGCTATCTCAGAATCTTCAGACCAAGAGCTCTGCCTCCTCTGCCCACAATACCCTGCTCTAACAATCTGTCCTAGGATCTCATTTGCCATCATTGTATGAGGATCATGGTGTAAAGTCATGGCAGTGGTGCAGCTGTAGCATTGTTGCCTCACAGCAAGAGGTTCTCTGGTTCTATTCTCGGCTGGAGTGGCTTCTGTGTGGAGTCTGCATGTCCTCCCTGTGTTCATGTGGGTTACCTCCCACATTTCAAAGACATGCGTATGGAGAGTTTCTCCCTGGACCTCTGCTGAAAATTGGCTTTGTTCCAAGTCGGATGTTCTCAGTAAACAAATGTTAAATAAATAAAAATAAATACAAAGCAACGTTGAATTGTATCCTTTTTATCATAGCACTTAAAAACGTTTTGTCTCTTCCCTCAACCCTGATAGGTAGTTTGCTATATTAGGTTAGAAGTATTATTTTTTTGGATAGTGTTTGTGTTAGTTTTCTTAGTGTTTTTTTTCTATTTTTTCTTTACTCGGGTGTATTTGTCTTTATTCTCCTAACTATTTATGGTAAAAAAGGGGAAAAAAAGTTGTTGTTTTATCTTCAGTGCTATTGGGTAGTTAAGAGCTCTCTATCTTGTCAGAGTGTATTTAGGATTCTTAGGGATGTGTGTGTGTATATATATATATATATATATATATATATATATATATATATATATATATATATATGGGTCTACTTCATTTCACTGAAAACACACTTCACTGAAACCCATTTCGCTGAAAGCTCATTTCACTGAAAATCAGTTGCCTGAGCACAATTCACTGAAAACTCACTTCACTGAAAACTCATTTGATTAAAACTCATTTTGTTGAAAGGTATATGCCTGTTCTCCACTGTAGTGCGATCCTGGAGTTAGTATATATAGTGGGGGTGTGTGGGGACACAGCCCTCCCATATTGGGGGTGTGTGGGGGACATAGCCTCCTACATAGTTTGGTTATATATTATCTTCTGGAAAGAGTTATTCATTCAACTTTTCATTATCCATGTTTATGGTTTCCAAAGTTTAAACCCACCAATGTGGGCGGCTGTGCCCCCCACACCCCTCTTACTATATATACTAACTCCAGGATTGCACTACAGTGGGGAACAGGGCATATACCTTTCAACGAAATGTGTTTCAGTCAAATGAGTTTTCATTGAAATAAGCTTTCAGTGAATTGTCCTCAGGCAACTGATTTTCAGTGAAATGAGCTTTCAATGAAATGAGTTTCAGTGGTGTGTTTTCAGTAAAACAAAATAGACCCATATGTATATAGGTACATGTACATGTGTCTGTATGTGTGTGTGTGTGTGTGTGTGTGTGTGTGTGTGTGTGTGTGTGTGTGTGTGCATGCATATTTCTAACTCTCGTGTTAGCAGGGATAAGACTCCTGCAGAGGCTCTTAAGTTCTGTAAGCCTTCTTGAGGGGCACATTTTTGTTACATCCACCTGTTTGAAATCTGATGCCTCCTTGGGATCGTCCTATAATGCTGCAAGTTCTTGCTAGACCTTTAGTTGAACCTTCAGCCACAGTATCCTTGAAATTATTATGGAAAACTGTTTTTGGTGGCTGTCAATTCAGCCAGAAGAGTGTCTGAACTTCAGGCATTATGTTCTGTACCTCCTTACTTGATTTTTCATAAAGATAGAATTACTTAAAGGACTAAACTCTTCCTTTCTGCCCAAGGTCATGTCAGAGTCCACTTTGAACCAGCCCATTCACTTACCAGTGTTATTTCCAAATTGCATTAACAAGGGGGAATATTTGCTTCATTGCTTGGGTGTTCATAGACAGGTCTGATTCTATTTGGACAGAACCAAAAGTTTCAAGAAATATTTTTGCATCCTTTTCAAAGTCAAGGTTTGGTAATCCTGTTTCCAAAGTGACCCTATCCAAATTTCCTTTATGTACTCCTTGAAAGGAATGTCTGTACCTGCAAAATCTAGAGTGGTGGCTACTTTGACTACTTTTTTCTCGCAGGCGTCTTTTGAGGATATTTTTGCTGTAGCTGTCTGGTCTAATACTCATACCTGTGTGTCCCATTACATACTGGATATACAGTCTAGGTCTAGAGCTTCATTTGCTTCCACCATTTTGCAGAATGTTCTCTCCTAGAGCCTCCCTGGAGTGTTTTTTCTGGGTTCTCTGTCCCACAGGTTGAGACCAGGAATTAAAGTCAACATTGGATACAAGTTGTCTTCTTACATTTGTCTCAACCTTCCCTCCCTTCATGCCCCCTCCAAACTGACACTATTTACAAAATGTTCCTAATTGGCCTTGTGGTCTGGCCTTGAAGACTACATAAAAGGGTCCATTCCTGTTCCCTCTCTTCCCTTCTTATAGACTCATCATTCTGTTTTGTTTTGTCATTTTCCAGGGTATTGCCATGGCTCAAAGTCAGTCTCAGAAGAGAATGTTAGAGCAGGGTATTATGGGTAGAGGAAGGGGATCTCTTGAACTGAAGATTCTGAGATGGCTGTCATTAGATCCAACAATCCACAGGTTGGGACAGATAGAAGAAGACAACATGGGTCTATCATTTTGATAACTATATAACTTTCATTTTTTCCTCCCTTTATAAGTAATCACCTACTAATTGCTATCTACCAGCACTGTTCCCTATTTTTAGTTTGCATTTTGTTTTTTTTCAATTGACAGGTGTTTCTGCTTACTCTTTTTTTGCAGCAGCTGTGTCAGTATTTTTATTTATTTTTGTTTTAGAAATATCTTTATTTAACCTGAGGGCATCTTGGGTGTGTGGCTATTCAGTTCCTTGCGGGACATTTTATGCCATACCCCTGTTACTCCCCTCTTTGGTCTCTTTGTGGTACATCCAAGGGGCAGAAGTGTAATGGGGTTGTAGGGCTTATCACCCCACCTGTGCAACAGCTCTTTCTTGGCCCTACCTTCTTTCCCCCTTTGACATAATCTTCCTAGTTTGACATCCCCAGCCTCCACCAGGGATCATCATAGGAGACAACCATGGAACTGCCGATCTCTCCTGCTCTTTCTCATACCTAAGCTGCTAATCAAACCCAGATCACCTGAGCTGTAGTCAGGGCTTTATCTGTCTATTTATACCACTGGTATGGCACAATAATTATGTTAGAACTGTTTTAGTCTTTGATTTCCATTTTCTAATTATTGTTTTTTTGCAGCCAACAGCATTGAACTTAGTAGAGCCATACTGTATGGAGGTAATTCAGTTTCTTTATCCCAGCTGAAAAGAAACATTTTCTCAGTTATAATAATTTGCTTCCCCCAACATTTCTAACAAAGTACCCTGTAGGGAATCTGTAAAATCTACCAACTTGTTACGTTCTCAGAAAACATGTTGTCAAGTACCCTTGCCTTTCCCGGCACACCTCCAGCAATTGGTATCTACCTGTGCAAACTTCTCTGAGGTCAACTTGGGGTATAAAATTACCTATTAAACACTTCCATATTAAAATATTAAACCTTTTAGCTTTTTTACATACTTGGGGAGCCATGCAAATATCCTCACATTGTTTATTTGTATATTGCCTTTCCATTCTGGTTTTCGAGTCTTCTCTAGCTTCATCTGATTCATTCTTATAGTTAAAAATGAATTATTTTATATGCCCTATTAATTATCCCTTTTAAAAATCAGCTTCCATCATAGACTCAACAATAAACTCAGAACTGTTCTTTCATTTTACACTCCCATTTCCCCTTTCTCTTTCTGTTTGCCTGTACTCTGTTATAAATCCCTGGTAGAGAAGGCAGTCACCGTCCCACGCTCCGTACTTCTGCTTGGTCTTATCCAACTTTGTGACTTTCCCCTCTCAAGTTATTTGCTCCCAAAACCTTGGTTTCTTTGCTATTTTTTTTCCACTAAATTCCAGTTTCCTCTTGCCTGTTTTGTGTGCACCTACTTGCAGTCACCCATATTAGTAAAATCTGTTTTCTCCATTCCATTGTTAGCTTAATTCTCAAAGTATTTTCTGCTACTTTGTAAATATATTATTCTGTAGGTTGTTATTGTTCTTACTTAGATCTGTGGGGACCAACAACTCATCCCACTTAACTCTTGCCCGCCTTCTCACCCAAATAAATTCCTTCAGTTCTTTATTATTATGGTCCATTGCTTCTCCTCTGGTTGATAAAAATATGCCTAACCTGTATATAATATATCTCACATTTTATCTTAGTTATTATTGGAGCATGGTCTGAAATAGTTATTGGATGTGTGCCAAACTTTCGATTAAGTACTCAGGCTCCTGTGAAATATAATTTCTGTCCAGCCTAACCCACTTATTGTACCTTGGGGAATATATGTAATTTCTGTCTGGGTTTCTGCTAGTAATTTTCCATTCTAAATATTCTAGGTCCTAGTCTATTAAAGTTTATTTTGCTAATTTTGGCTGTGTTTTTTTTTTTTCTGGTATATTCCATCCATCGTTTGACACCTCAAAGCACATTTGGGTTGTTCTTGGATTTAGATTGTGCATTGCCATGCTTATTTTTTTATAACCTTTTGCTTGTCAAATTCAAGAAATGACATTCCTCTGATGAGGTCTGCTCTTGGTTTAGGGAGCTTTGCTGCACAACTAATTCTTCACATTAGGCACTAACACAGCCAACCATAACCCCTTGCCTAACAGTTCGGATCTTCCTCAGAGTTCAGTACAAGGCACCCTATGGTTCTGTCTCTTTATGAATGATCTCCCTTGGGATCTATCCAGCCTTGATATCTTACTTTATGCTAATTATATTGTCATCACCATAGCAGTTGTGTCTCAGATTGAAATTACTGATCCATTTCAGAACAACTTTAGGTTTTTCTGGAAATGGTTATCTACTAGTAAGCTTTCATTAAATATTAAAAAATGCACAACTGTCTTATATTTGGAATAAAAGAATGTATTTTTTTATTTTTTTAAACAATAAACATCTTTATTAAATTATCACTTATGACATAGGCAATCTTACATTTGTATAAATGAAAACAAACCATACTGACTGACATAATTTCAGTTGCAAACATTATACATTACAAACCATGATGACACAATTGTAATTGCAAACATTATACATCACTTATATTCTCTCAAATCATTGTCAGTCAGACATTACATAGCTCATTCAAATCCTGACTTCTTTTAAACCTCATTTGTATTGTTCCCACAGTTTCCATTTTTCCTATGTAATTTGCTCCTACCCTTTTCTAAAGGTCCCATTTCCAGTTGCTTTATCTCTGTTACTATATTCACTTCTTCTACTAAAGTTGGTTTAAACTTTGATTTCCATTTTCTAGTAATTGCTTTTTTGGCAGCCACCATAATTAGACTCAGCAAGACCTTTCTATGTGTAGGCAATTCCCATTCTATATCATAGCTGAAGAAAATAATTTCATTGTTACACCAATTTGCTCACCCAGGATCTCTGACAGAGTAGTCTGCAGGGAATCTTTAAAGCCTGACAACCAACTCATTACATTCCTAGAAAATATTTTCTCAGTTACCTCTTTCTTACCCATCACACCTCCAACATTTGCTGTCTACTTGAGGAAATATTCTTTGAAGTCTACTTGGGGTATAAAAATACCTATATAAACACTTCTTAGCAAATATCCTAAATCTTCTAAACGTTGTTGCACATCTGGGAGATGTACATATATCCCATATTGTTTCTTTGTGAATTCCTTATCTAATCTTTCTTCCAAATCCTTTGTAACCTCCTCTGATCGATTCTTATAGTTATCATACAATAATTTATATAGTGGCAGCTTCTGTCCTAGATTCTACTGAAAAATCTACTAGTGCTTGTCTTTCGTTTAGGACCCTCTATTTCTTTCTCTTTGCCTATAATCTGATATCAGTCCTCGATAGGGAAGGCAATCTCTAACCTGCAGTCCAAATAAATTCTTGGTATCTTCTGATGCTATTACCTTTCCCTTTCTAGTTGTTTACTCCCAATACCTTGATTCCTTTGCCATTTTTCTCCAATAAATTCCAACTTCCGGTTGCCTATTGTCTGTATCCCTAATTGCAATCATCCCTATCGGCAGAATCTCCTTTCTCCATTCCAGTGTTGGCTTAGTTTTTAGAATACTTTCTGCTACTTTATGACTATAATATTCTGTATGATTATCATTATTCACCTTAAAGATCTGCATCCAAAATCCCAGTCTCTCCTTGTTTATTGAGCTTCCTCCCATTTCATTGTCATCAGTTTCCACTTTAACTTATAGTTTTCTGCTTGTGCTATGTACAAGAGCCTTAACTGTGTTGCTCTGAAATACCTCTTCAAATTGGGTAATCCCAATCCACCTTGTCCTATTGGAAGAATCAGCTTACCCCACTTGACTCTTGCCATCTTTCCCTCCCAGACAAACTCATTTAGCTCTTTATTAATTGTTATCCACAACTTCTCCTCTGGTGGATAAAAATATGCCTGACCTGTGTATAAGACTAAAGGAACTAAACAGATTTTGACTGCTTGTATCTTACTATCCATATGCATATAATAAAGCTTCAATTTTCTCAATTTTTGCATTATCTTTTATTTAGTCTCGTCCCACTTATCCTTAGCTGCCACACTGGAATCGTTTTTAATCCATACTCCTAAATACTTCATTTTATCATCTTCCCATAAATATGGATATTGCTGAACCAATTCATGTGTGGGTACATAATGTACCGATATTGCTTTTATTTTAGCTTCGTTAATTTTGCCTCCTGAAAAGATCTGAAACTGTCTCAAAATGTTCCACAACACTATAATGTCTCTTTCTGGTTTTGTCAGGTATAAAATAATAACATCAGAAATAGAGCCAGCTTTTCTTGACAACCATACCAGTTATATTCTTGAATTTCTGAGTCCCTTATTTTTTGCCATTTGTTATAAATATAATGCAAATAACAAAGGAGAGAGAGACACCCCTGCCTGGTTCCTCTGCTCAAGCAGAAATTACCAGAGAGGACCCCATCCACTTCAGTTTTCGCCTCCAATCTGTCATATATCCTCCTAATCAACCTTATAATTTTATCAGGGAATGCAAATACTGCCATTGCCCTGCTCATAAAGTTCCAGCTTATTCTGTCAAATGTTTTCTCTTCATCAAGACCCACCAACAACAGTGGTATTTTATTACATTCCGCTTCCCTCTGGATCATCAGTGTTTTGTTAATGTTGTCAAATGTTTGCTTCCCCTCCACAAAACTGCATTGATCCATATCTATCAATTTTGACATCACTTTTGCCATTCTAAACATAAACACTTTATAATCATGGTTTAGTATTGAAATGGGCCTGTATGAAGCTGGATCTCTTTAGGTATTACAGCTACAACCTTTTTCTTGCAGGATGTTGGTATTTATCCTCCTCTTCTTAAAATACTGTTAAACAAAACTTCCCATATCTTTATCATTTTTTACTCCTACCATCCAAACATCCACAGGAATACCATCTATTCCTTGGGACTTTCCTGTAGATTGGTTATGCATCACCATTTTTATCTCATCTCCTCCTATCCTAATTGTTAGTAATTGAGCCTCATCTACCTCTAACCTTGGCATATTTATTCCTTCCATAAACATTTGCCTTTGTACCTTTTCTTGATTTCCATATTTCTCTGCATTATACAGACTTTCATAGACTTTCTGGAATATTTCTAATACTTGTACAAGTTTCTTTTTTTATCATTTCCCTAAGCTTGGCGACATCCCTTTTTACTTTCTGTTGCCTGAGGCATTGTGCTAAAAGTTTTTGTGTTCTACAGTATTATCAGAAACAGTTGCTTAACTGCAATCTTTCTAAACTCATGCTTATTATTGAGATAACCCCTTATTTTATGTTTAACATTCTGTGGTTGCTCCTCTTCTTGTTCTGTGGGATTGCCTATTTTGCAATACTTTTAACATTTGTCAGTCCCTCTAAATAATTCTTGGTACTTCTTAACCATATCTCCCGTTCTTTTATTTTCACTTTATTTTTAAACTCCACTTTAATTTTATCCCACCCCTAGCTATATTTTCGGAAGAAATTTCTATCTTCTCTAATAGCTCCTGAATCATTTCCACTACCCATTCCTTAAATTCCTCTTTTCAACAGATAGGTGGGAAGTGCCATTGTCTCATTTTTATTTCATTAGCCAGTGTTTTTATTTTAGTTATTATTGGCACATGATCTGAAATAGTTATTGGATGCATGTCAAGACCTTCAATTAAATGCACATGTTCCTGTGAAATGTTAATTCTGTCTAGCCTAGCCCAGTTTTTGTATCTTGGGGAATAATATGTAAATTCACTCCAAACTCCTGTTACTGAATTCACATCGTCTGTGCCAAATATTTTCATAAATGTATAAACAGTAATAAAAATAAAAAAGCGAGCCACCAAGGCAGTATTTGCGTGAAACACTAATTTATTTAACATTAAACACTGTCAAAGTAAAACCAACTAAGCACTTTCACCAGGAAACATGAATTGGCTTCATCAGAGTCACTCAATTATGATGCAACGTCCGTTATATACTCTACTTAAGCAACTACTCATGATTTTGCTTGCATCAATGAAATTACCCTGACTAAACTTAAAGGGATACTTCCCCTGAATATGTAATGTACACAATAACATGCTGTGAACCACAGTAATAACCCCCACCACCACCACACACATCTTCCACTTTCTCTTATTCCCTTCTGTTAGCAAATAGTATCCATAACTGATCAATACTGTGTGTTTGTTAATTTAAACTATGACCACAGTAGCCTGCTGATACAAGGTTATCCTGGTTTTCCACCTGAGAAATTAAGAAAAGACTTACAGTTTCAGAGCAGTCCTTGGTCAATTGTGATTGTTTTTAACACATACTTGTCTTGCTTTGGCTCATTAGCAGCAGTACAAAGAACTGCCTGCTCACACCCTTGTTCTCCCCTCTCCTTCCCTGTTTATTACCTTAAGACAATCCCAGAGTTAATAAATATTACCTGTGGCAGGCACCATTTGTAAAACTACAATCCACTCTGCTACAGGCCCCATGAAGGCTCAGTGTCTCTCCAGTAAGTGTTTTACAACTGTAAATGCCTATTTATGTTGAATTGTATTAGACATTTTACAACTGTATATGTTTATGTTGAATTGTGTTAGACATCTAATATGTTTTATGCTTTATTATTGATGTTACTATGGCATGCACCAAGTTGTTTCTAGTATAATAGTATGTATGGTCTATTTGCATAGCTGCACCTTGTTCACTTATGTTATTCATGTAATTGTGTTGTGTGTAGACAGCTCATACTAGTGTCTAAATTATTTCTATAAGTTTGTGCTGTTACTGGTGGATAGAATCACATAAGAGAACCACGACAGATTGCTGCTCGCTATATTTTTATCTGTGGCTGCATAACTGTCTGGGTTTTTGTTTTCTAATGTTCTTCCAATTGGCTCAGTATCTGCATATACTAAGTAGTGGTTCAGGACATTGTCCTGCATGTGGTAGCTATTTGCTCAGTGTGTTTTTATAATCTTTATAATATATATTTACCATCTCAAAAGTGCTTACTCCTCTCTGTACTCTTCTTTTCTAGACCTAACACCACTCTTAAGTATTCAACTGCAGTACCACCTTTAACATTCCTATAAGAAAAGCGCAGTCCGGGTCTGAACTGTCTGCAAACAGCTACAGTTAACTTTGAGTATGTGTCTACCTGTTTGAGCCAATCTTCATTTTTCCCTGGAGAGCACTGTGATTTGGCTGTAAGCAGCCCCCCCCCCCACCACCACACACATCTTCCACTTTCTCTTATTCCCTTCTGTTAGCAAATAGTATCCATAACTGATCAATACTGTGTGTTTGTTAATTTAAACTATGACCACAGTAGCCTACTGATACAAGGTTATCCTGGTTTTCCACCTGAGAAATTAAGAAAAGACTTACAGTTTCAGAGCAGTCCTTGGTCAATTGTGATTGTTTCTTAACACATACTTGTCTTGCTTTGTGATTGTTTCCAGCCCCTCATACAAGAACTTAACAGGGTCTCTACCCGCTTTGCTCCCCACCCTGCCCCCTATTCCCTCCCGCCCCCAGTGGTCCCACCTTTATTGCACTCAAACCCCTCCCATCTTTCCAATAGCCAACCACAGCGCTAACCCAACACTACCTCCACCATATTCCCTCTACTATCACACCTCCTCAACTGACATGTACAAGCATACCTTTCCTTTGCTCACTGCATGCACTCTCCTTGCATATCTTACATCCTACCAAAGCTCCATCATTCCCCCACTCAACCACTACCACTGTACTACTACTCACACCACCACCCATGTCTCACCCATACTCAGCTTTCCTCCCACCAGCTCAAGAACCATCCCTATGCACCCCCACATATTCTACCAACTATATTACTCAAACATAAAGCATCCCTACAACTTAACATAGTAACCCTCCCACCATACCTATTACCCACAGAGCACAATCATAAAGTTTCCCTTATAAACAAACACATTCAAAAACTGAGAAAACTAATAATCTCATGCATATCAAAACTAGCCCTAAGTGGAGACATCCACCCCAACCCTGGCCCTACCATCTCCAACCTCAATCCTCATAATCAGACTAGAAACCACAACTTCTCCCATATTACAGCCAATAGAAAGACAAGTGACTTCCTTCTACTAAGCCTAAATATTAGAAGTATATCCAACAAAGTCCATGAACTCCATGCCACCATAGACTTATACTCCCCAGATATAGTCATCCTGACAGAAACCTGGCTAAAACCTCACATTACCAGTGAGCAAATACTCCCTACAGGTTACGGCATACTAAGAGTAGACCAGCTAAACAAAAAAGGAGTGGTGTAGCTATAATATTTAAACAGCATCTAAACATCCAGATCTTAAAATCATCAGCTCCACAAATAGGCAATGAAGAAATAATATATACCAACCTCAAAATTAACCAAAACAAAACCATCAACATAATTGGATGCTACTTCCCACCTGGCCAAAATATCCCTCCACTAGAAAACCTCCTCAGCTGGTCTACCCACCATCTCCCCAAGAAACTATCATCTTAGGTGATTTCAATATTGACTGGCAATCCTGTTCTGGCAACAATCCAACCCATCATGTACACCTTCATGGCTTCACCCAACTAGTCCAGTCACCAACAAGGATAAATAAAAACTCCAGCAAGCACACTACCCTGGATTGGATACTAGTCAGTAAGATCCCCAGTCATATATAACAGGCTGCTTATCAGATAGCCTCAGTGATCACTCCCCAACATTCCTACTCAAAAATACCTGTACCAAGCTAAACCTGTCATCTATCGTCAAATACGTAAAAAATAAACTTTAACCCACTCACATTCATCTCATCCCTCAAAGAATGTAACTGGCATGCTCTAAAGTAGCTCAGTCTAGATGGCAGTTGAATTTTTAATACTACCTTCCTGAACATCCTTAATTACCATGCCCCCATAAGATTTTCCAGAACCAAAGCACAACCCTCCCCATGGCTACAGAAAACCACTAAGTCAGAAATGAAAAACAGGGATAAAGCCTGGGAGCACTGGTGCAAAACCAAAACCCCAGCTAGACAGAAATTCCTAGAACTACGCAATAGAGTCAAAAAGCTAATGAAACGGGACAAATTCCAATACTACCAGTCTGCCCTAGACTCCTCACAACACAGCCCCAAACAATTCTGGTCCTCCACAAACTCCATCCTCCACCCAGGTAAAGTCAGTACCCCTCCTCCTAACATCCCTCACTCCTCAGAAAATATTGCTACCTCATTCAACACACACTTCACCCAAACCATATTATCACTAGCTAAACAACATAACCCCCCTCCCCTCCAACCCACACCTTCAACTAGTAATCTCCCCACTGCCTTCTCTTTTTCTCCTGTACCTACCTCCAACATAAAAAAACTCTTAACTAAACTTAAACCCACCAAATTATCAGCGGACAACCTCCCAAGTGAATACCTACAAATCGCAGCTGATGCTCTGGCCTACCCAGTATCCATCTTGATTAACCGATCTCTGTCAGAAAGTTACTATCCCACATTGTGGAAAGTCTCACATATAATTCCCCTCCACAAAGGCGGACCCTCTGCAGAACTAACCAATTACCGCCCCATAGCTATTCTCTCTCCACTCTCCAAAATACTAGAGATGCATACACTCTCAGGTCTCACACTACCTCCTTACTAACAACCTCCTTTCCAGTACTCAGCATGGTTTCCGACCAAACCATAGCACCACCACTGCCTTACTCTCCTTTACTAACACTATCCTTCAGCATAAAAACAATGGCTATCTCTCCTCTGCTATTTTTCTAGACCTATCTAAAGCATTTGACATGGTCCCACACAAACAACTTATCTCTGTCCTCAATAACCTATCCTTCTCACAATCAGTCACCAACTGGTTTCAGAGTTACCTGTCTGACCGCCAACAATCCGTTGTATGGCAGAATGACATATCTCCCCAACTACCTGTCTCCATAGGGGTTCCCAAAGATCCATCCTTGGACCCTACTTTTCTCTGTTTACACCAATAATCTAGCCTCTGCCACCAAACATGGCACACTCATCCAATACGCAGATAACTCAACCATCATCTGCTCAGCCCAGTCCCTACCCAAACTGCAAAAAGTCACACAGGAAGCCTTTTCCTCTGTTGAAACATGGTTATCCGATGCCCAATTAATACTCTACCCAAACAAAACTAAACTACTCATCTTCCAACCCACCAAACATACTCAAAACAACTCTCACTATAACATCACAGCAAAAGACAACACCACTATATACCCAACTGAACACACCAAATTGCTAGGAGTGGAAATAGACAATAAACTAAAATTTGACATTCACATATCCATGACCATAAAAAGTCCACAAAAACTAGGAGCATTATACAGAAATAAACAATTTCTCACCAAAGCAGCAAAGATTTCAATAGCAAATTCCCACCTTATCTCCACCCTACTTTATGCCTCTCCAGTATACACCAACCTAAGGCAATGTGATCTAAACAAGCTAGAGACCTGCTACAACAAAATCGCCAAATTCGCCACAGGGGCATCCTACCGTAGTCACCACTGTCTCTCACTTGCTGAACTGGGCTGGCTTGAACTCCCTCACCTCCTTCAGTGGTATCAACTCTCACTCGCCCACAAACTAGTAAACCATCCACTAAATGTCCCATCCCTCCAGAATCTACTCCAACCCTATCGCACCACCAGACCACTAAGATCCAGCAACAAAAATCACTTGCAGATCACTAAAGCCAATAACTCTGCTGGTGAAGCACTATTCTCTTGCACCATAGCTAAATTATGGAACTCACTCCCACCCACAATTACCTCCGTACCATCATGCACCAACTTCAAAACTTTATTAAAAGCGCACCTAAAACATGCTGGCTATGCCCTTGCAACTCCCACTCTAATATCATCCACCCCATCCAACTACTACCTTTCTTTCACCCCCACTAATTACCTTGATGATAGCAAGCTCAGATGCTCATAAGCCTAGTACTTATTATACAGCAGGAACTTCTCATTGTTACATTTGTTAATGCCTGTTATGTACTTCACAGATAAAGATTCTAGTTGTCTACTGATGTACTATGTTCTTCATCTGTAAATATGTTGTAAGTAATTTCTATGTTAAATTGTTAATCGCTATGTAATCCAATGTAACTACTGTCTGTTTATTTTACTGTGGAACTTTTCTCTCCGGGCCTCCGCTGAAAATGGACCCACGTCCAGTCGGACACTCCCGGTCAACAAATTTAAATAAATAAATTAATAAGTACATTCAAGATAAAAATATTAGTAATAGCACTAATAATGAACATAATAATATAAAACATACTTAAAAAATAAACTTAAAAATTCAAAACATAGTTGATCCATTTGTTGCAGTCAAATAAGTGTTTTCACAGTACACTTAAAATTAAACCTCTGCTGCCCTTTGCTTCTAAAAGGGAGCTATTGAACAATAATCATTTAAACCTGGCTTGCAACAGGTATTTAGTCTCAGTTGCCGTTTAGTTTCTCTGGCTTCTAATTCTAATTCATCATCCCTACACCTGTACTCTATCAATGACAAAGAATAAAAATATCTTGTAGATGGGACATTCTAGAGTGTGAACATATAAAGCATTGTTCATTTTTTTTATTTTTAATGTCTGTAAGGTGCTCAATAATGCAATCCCGTAGCCTTCTTTTGGTCTTGCTTACATAGAAACCAGGGCATGATAAGCATGTAGCTAAATAAATCACCATAGTGGTGTTGCAGTTGCACCTGCCCAGGCATCCTACAGGGGTCTATATTATAACATCGAAGTCTTACAACTTCGAATGTTATAATATCAAACCCGGTAGAGTGAGCGCTGGAAATAGCGAAGCTGCAGAACACCGAATACTTTCCTACGGAAAGTATTCGGTGGAGCTTCTGCAACCGCTATTTCGACTGTGGAGCGAAGGTTACGGACCTGGTTAAGGTAAGTGTGCGAACGAAGGCGCATGTGCAATTGGGCGCAGGTAAGGTGAGTTAGGGTTAGGGAGTGGGTCAGGTAAGTGTGCGATTGTGTGGACGTGAGAGTTAGGGTGGGTTAGGTGAGTTAGGGTTAGGGAGAGGGTAAGGTGAGTGTGCGATAGTGACAGACCTTAGGGTTAGGGTTGGGTTAAGGTAAGTGGATAGCTAGCGGTGTATGTATGGTTTAGTGTAGGGTTTTGTGAAGTGTGTGTGTGTGTGGATTATTTATTTTGGTGTGCTTGTGTTGTGTGTATGTTTGTTGGAACAGCAAATTATTTCCCTGGGAAAAAATTGCTATTCTGACTGTTCGGTTTTCTGGTGTTTCACTCTACTGGGTTCGATATTATAACATTCGAAGTTGTAAGACTTCAATGTTATAATATAGAGACCCTCCTACAGTACGTTCAAAACTTCATATAAAGACATTCGTACCATCATTTATATTTTCCCAGGTCTTGCAAACATCACATTTGTTCATCAATGCTTGCAGTGCTTGCCTTGTTTTCTGTTGACACTTTCAAGAATATTCTTTATATTATTCCGTCTGCTGTGCACAACCTTAGGTTTATGCCCCAACTTTTCCTTTATTTCTTTGTCAAATGAGTTTCCCATGTATTATTAACACTTGATACCAAGTTTGATGTTTATGTATTGTATTGTAATACCAGAACATTGGTGTCTAGCTTGGCTGTATTGGTTCTATTAATATTTAGACCTGCTTTTAAAACAGGCTTAAATGTAGTATTTCTTTTAGACATAACTTCTGTCTTCACTTTCAGCAGAAGACTTAAGGGGTAGCCTCTATTTAGGAACATTCCAATTAATATATAGATCCCTTTTTTAAATGTTTCATCGCTACTAATGAGCGTAGATAACCTGACCATTTGGCCTTTTATTATACCCTTCCTCTGATGGAAGGGGTGGCAACTGTTGTAGTGCAGTAACATATTGGAATATGTTTTCTGTCTGTGGATGCTACTGGCCAAGGTACCCCCAGCAATGCCCATAGTCAACTCAATATCTAAAAATTCTATCTTATCACAGTGCCATTTATATGTGAATTCAAGGAAAGTGGTTGTGCCGTTGATGTATTTTATGAAGTCGTTCATCACATGTTCTTCTCCTCATCATAAAATTAGTTTGTCATCCAGAAACCTCACATACAACAATACATTGGCCATAAAGGCAGAGGAAAAAACATACTTTCTCTCCCATTCTAGGAGAACCAGATTCGCAAATCTAGGGGCACATTTGGCCCCCAAAGCCACTCCTTCCTGATGATAGAATTCACCTTCAAAAATCATAAAGTTGTTTGTCAAGACCACTTCTATGAGTCCAACTAATAAAGTGACCTTGGATTGATGTATTTATTTGTTACCCATCAAACCTTCCCTGAAAAAATCTAACCCTTCACTGTGGGGATTACTGAGAACAAGTTGACCACATCCACAGTTAGGAAATAAATATCCAAGTTCTCTGTATTTATTTGTCTTAATAATTCCAAACAGTACCATAAGTCTTTGAGTATATGCTGTGCCTCACCTACCACTAAACTTGCCCATTTATCTATATATGCTGCTGTTGGTTCAGTTGTAGAACCTCAGGTTGCTACTATCGGCCTAAAGTGGTGGGGGGGGTTATACACATTTTTATGAATCTTTGGTATTCCAAAGATTACTGGTGTTCTTGGTTTCTCAACTGTTAAATGTTTTATTTCCACAATTTCTACTTCATTTTGAAATAGAACATCAAATAAAAAAACATCAGTCCTGGCATAAGCTCTATTAACAGCATTTCTTGAAGTCTTGCTATAAGTTGTGGTGTCATTCAATATTTCAAACATTTTGGAACTGTAATCTATGTGAGACATAACGACTACCCCCCCCCCCCCCAAATCTGGTTTCATTACACAATACATCTTGTTTCCTGCCAATTCATTCAAAATAATGGCTTCTTCTGTTGTGAGATTGTTAGTGCTATATTTGGTCTCTTTGACTATTTTTCT
Organism: Protopterus annectens; assembly: GCF_019279795.1. Classification (NCBI taxonomy): domain Eukaryota; kingdom Metazoa; phylum Chordata; order Ceratodontiformes; family Protopteridae; genus Protopterus; species Protopterus annectens. The sequence goes on from NC_056739.1 coordinate 1,065,664,897, forward strand.
AAATTGTTGTTCACATAATTTCTCACAGGACAATATAAGTGGGTGACTGGGGGGATGAATGTGCTCTTACATTTGGCCACCAAATTCTTGTCCAAGCCTACATTACTGTTTTTAAAATATAAACTGAAATTCAATTTTCTAGTGTACAATTTTAAATTAATCAAACAATTGCAATGTCAGTCTTATAATTGGATACAAAAAAAATCCCTTTTTTAAACAAGCTGAAATGTCCTTCACTAACAATGACCAGAAAAAAATGGAAACTCCTAATACTGCTAAAACCACACTGAAGGAGCAAAAACCACTGTAAAATCCCATATAATCCAATGCTCTTTATTGTAGGTAAGCTGTTTCACAACCAGCCCTGGTTGCTTTCTCAGACCAAAGATTGCAAAAAAAACATCATCCCAAACTTTAAAAGTCTTGAATCCCGTGTCACATGACTATGATCAATTAATTAGTTAAATGAGTTAAAAGAACAAGTACATTCAAAATGCAAATACACTCAAAAAGCGCAAAATTTCATTCAAGGCAATATATAAAAAAGCATATAATATGATGTAAAAGAAACATACAAAGAACATACATAAAAATGCTATATATATAAAAATAAAAATAAATAACCTACTATACTATCTAACATACTAATATAACCCTATCTATAAATCACTAATAAAACAGCTTTTTTCCTAATATTCAAAAATACTGTATGTATAAATAAAGAAAACACATCTAACATATACTATTATTGTATTATATTATGATCTGAAGTAGGAACTTTATTTGTCAGCAACCTTTAGGATACGGATCCAATCTAGGATCCGAGCCGGCAACTTCTACCACAGCATAGATCCGAGCTCCTAGCTCCTCCCTTTACCCATAATCCCCTGCCAACCCTGACTGACCTCAGATCTAGTTTGCCATGCTTCAAGCTACAAGCCGGAATTCGAGCTCCTACTATTTGGATAAGTTTTGTGAGAAAAACTTTACATTTTTTCTTCCCTTTTCTTGTGTGAGTGTGAACGAGTGTTTAGGTATCCTATATTTAACTTATTTATCTTATTTTGTGTTTATTTTTCCTCCCTGCCCTCGCTGGTCGTAGTGTGTTTTTGTGATGTGTGTAGGGGCCTAATGAGTGTGTTTTCTAATGTCGGAAGCCCCTAAAGCCATCTTTTCAAAGTGCACCGAGTGTGGCCATAAGCTTTCACCGGCGGATGGCCACACCCGGTGCGTTAGGTGCCTTGGGGGTTGAACACCTCTCCTCGGGATCCGCGAATTGTGCAGGGTTCAACCCCAGGGCACTTAAGGACCGGAGGTCGAAACTGATTCTGGCGGGCCTTTTGCCCCCGGATTCGGCCCCGGCCTCCGGTACTTCTGTGGCCGATACCCAGCCCTCGGTGGTAGCCACCCCTGTCTCCCTCCCTCCGGTCGGGACTCAACCTCCCGCTTCGGCTCCGGAGGAGAGGGAGGCTGGGAAAGCCAAATGGAAGGAAAAGCACCATAAGTGGCGGGCCGAGGACTCCTCCTCGGCCCTGCCCGCCAAACGGGTTTCTCCATCCAGAGCTTCTGGATCGCCTCCTCCTCGGCTCCGGTCCCCTTGTTTCTCATCGGGACCCGGGGAGGAGGGGACCCGGTCCCCGTCGAGGTCATCGAGGTGACACTCTAGGTCTGCCTCGGTGGCCTCTTCGAGGTCCACCTTTAGCATGTCAGATGCAGACATGGACCGGATGATGAGGAGGTTCATTCAGGCCCAGCTGCAGATGGGAGTGCTCTTGCCTCCCCTCCTCGACCCCATTTTTTGCTCCAATCGCTCCTTCTCCGACCCGCTTTCCGGGTTCGGAGCATTTAGAGCCGAGCCGCATTGGATCCGGGGGTGGGTCAGAGCCGATAGTACTGGTTAATTCGGCTCCGACTGGTCCCTCAAGCTTGTTGGATCCGACCTCTCGGAGCCATGGGCTGAGCTTCGGATCCGAGGGATTCGGTGTGACTTCGGCTTCATCCCGGTCGGAGCACACGGGTCCTTCGGATCCGAGGGTCTCAGCCCCAGATCCGGTCCCCACTTCGGATCAGAGTGGGAGTCGACTCTCGGATCCTATCGAGAGTGGCTCCCCCTCGGCTTTCGCGGTGGTGGAGAGGGCACTGTTGAGTGCATCCGGGCCTCCGGTCCTGGCTTCGGCTCCCCCCTGCACTCCCTCTCAGCTGGTTCAGGCTCCCATCACCCGGCCTTCGGGGCAGCCTGATTCAGCGCCTCTGGGTGTTCCTTTGGAACGTGACATTGCTAGTGAGTCTTCCTCGGACAGCCCCCCCTGAGGAGGTCCCTCACAAAGCTAAGTGTAAGAGGAGACACGTGGACTCCCCCGAGTCCCTTACGGAAGATACGGACTTAGATGAAGGGGAAGACTCCCCAAGGTCACCCCCCGAGGATGTCTCCTTTGGAGACATCATGGAAATGTTCAGGATTAGGGGAGGGTGGTCTGCCCCTAAGGCTTCCTTCGATGAGTCCGTATTCCTAGAGGCGTTCGAAGCAGGGCCATCTACCTCTTGGGTGTCCCCTCCCCCCGACCCCCTGGTGGATCTTATTTCCACCAGTGCTTAGAAGGAGCCGGACACTGTAGAGCCAGTCCCCAAGCACCCGGATAGGATCCTGAGTCCCCCTGCAGAAAGAACCCACAGCAGAGGTCCCCCCATGGATGCCATGTTGGTGGCAGCGGCCACTAAGAGGGAGTTGGCTTAGGAGAGCTCCGCGGTCCACCCGCCGAGCAAGGAGTCTCGAGCGATAGACCGCCTTGGGAAGCGGGTCTTTAGTTCAGCAACCTTCTCCATGAGGGCCCTGAACTATATGGCACACGTCATCCGGATGCAGCGAGATCTAATAAAAGAATACACTGCCTCCCCCCCAGAGTCTATGTCGGAAGGGGACAAGCAGCTGTACTCCTCCCGAATGTCCATTCTACGTTCAGTTTCCAACACCTCTATGCGTCTCTTGTCTCACGCCACAGAAGGAGCCGCTAGAGCAGGCGGAGCCGGCCTGGTAATGAGGCGCCAAGCCTGGCTCCGACATTGTGACTTCTCGGAACCCTTTAAGGCGTCATTCACGAATGCCCCCTTTGATGGTTCTGCACTGTTTGGCAAAACCGTTCGCGACACTTTAGTCCAGAGCGAGAAAGATGGGAAGACGTTGTCTGCTGTCGGAGTCTGCTTCTCTGCTCCCCAGAGGTCCTTTTCTAAGAACCAAAAGAGTCAGAAGAAGATGTGGTTCCGGAAATCCCATCAGTCCCAGTCTGCTCCGGACAACCAGTCCTCTCGTGGCAGAGGAGGACAGGGAGGACGCCGCCCAAGAGGCAGAGGGGGTCCCAGAAATTTTGGGTCCAGAAAACCCTTCTCTGAGAGGCCCACGCAGAACCCCTGAGCGTTGGCCGGCTGCTCCGGTCTGGAGGCAGTCGGGGGGCATCTTTCGAAGCACCTAGCAATGTGGGAGTCCATAACAACAGATCGCTGGGTGCTTCGCATCATATCCAGAGGCTGCCAAATTCCCTTTATTGTAACCCCCAAAACCAGAAGCCTCCCCGACGTACCACCCAATCAGAGGGAAGCGGCTGCTACAGAAATTCAGCAGCTTTTACAAAAAAGAGCCATCCAACCCGTCCCCCCAGATCAGTTCGGATCAGGGTTTTACTCCAGGTTCTTTCTGGTGCCAAAAAAGACAGGGGACTTGAGGTCCATCCTCGACCTCTCTCTCTTGGACCTGGCAGTACCCAAAGAAAAGTTCCGAATGGTCACGCTACATTCTATTCTCCCCCTGTTATGGGAGAACGACTGGATGTGCTCGATAGACCTCAAGGATGCGTACTACCACATTCTTGTGGACAGACGTTCCAGGAGGTTCCTCCGCTTCCGGCTGGGAGCCAGTCACTTTCTGTTCAGGGCTCTCCCCTTGGGTCTCACCTCAGCCCGCAGGGTGTTAACCAAAGTCTTGGCGGTTATAGCGGCCTACCTGAGGCTTCAGGGAATTCAGGTCTTTCCGTACCTGGATGACTGGCTCCTCATCGCCCCAACAAGGCATCTGCTCTGTTCAGGCAGGGATTATTTCCTCAATCTTGCTCCATGCCTAGGGTTGACTGTCAACATGGCCAAATCCTCTCTGGCTCCTACACAGGTAATAGATTTCATAGGGGCGAGATTGGATTCCAGACTAATGCTTGCCTTCCTGACTTCCGATCGGCTTCAGAACCTGAGGTTGCATGTTCAGGCCATTCTCCAACTTCCTGCTCCACCGGCGGAATTGATCCTGAGGGCTCTAGGGTCCATGGTGGCAGCAATTCCTCTGCTGCACCTAGCCCGTCTAAATATGAGGGTCCTGCAGTGGACCCTCCAAGTACAAATGTCCCTGTCTCGCAACCCCCTGTCCCATCCTATTCCCCTAAGCAGGGCTTGCAGAGGGTCGCTCCTGTGGTGGCTCCAGTCCCCGAGTCTTCACACGGGACGACCATTCTCAATGCCTTCCCCCGTCGCCACAGTGACCACGGACGCCTCTCGCCTGGGGTGGGGGGGGCACTATTCAGGCAGAACGGTCCAAGGCACGTGGAACGACACAGAGACCTCCTTGCATATCAGTGTCCTAGAGATGAGGGCGGTGCTTTTGACGTTGCAGGCACTTCACAGCCTTCTTCCGATTGGGACGATTGCGGTACAAACGGACAACATGTCAGTTGCCTGGTACATCAACAAACAGGGGGGAACCAGGTCTTATCCTCTTTGTCGCGAGGCCATGAGAGTGTGGGAATGGGCGATATCCACCAACCGCTTTCTCATTGCAACGCACATTCCGGGACGGTCCAACATCCTAGCAGACAGGCTCAGTCGTTTGATTCTGACCCCATACGAATGGTCTCTCAATCCTCTAGTAGCGAAACAAATATTTGCCCAATGGGGGCAACCCTGTTGCCATCTTTTTGCCTCTCCCTCAAATACCAAATGCAACAGTTACTTCGCTCTAATCCCCCCTCAGGGGGAGTCCCTGAGAGACTCTCTAGTACATGCTTCTCCCGGTCTCCTTTACGCTTACCCTCCATTGCCCATGGTGCTAAAACTCTTACAGAAAGCCAGTCGGCTGGGGAGCAAAATGATCCTCATTGCCCTATTCTGGCCTAGTCAAACGTGGTTCCCATACCTGTGGTCTCAGTTGATTCATCCACCCTGGATTCTGGATCCCCTCCCGGGTCTCATTACTCACCCTCTGGGTCTTCTGACCCCCAACCTGGTCATCCTCAAGCTGACTGCTTGGTTGCTCCAGTTCCACTCCTGATAAGGACTCCCGGAATCTCCGCACCAGTCAAAGCCATCCTAGTAGCAGCACATAAACCTTCCACCAGAAGGGTCTATCGAAGTAAGTGGAAACGTTTCTCCATTTGGGCGGAGCACCATCACTTAGATTCGTTCACGGCGCCTCTTACGTCGGTTTTGGATTTTCTAACTACCCTTTTTCATCAAGGGGCTAGCTGCTCTACAGTCAAGGTACAACTAGCAGCGATTTCGCATTATTATGTAGGGCATGAATCGGGCCCTCTAATTACTTCCAAGCTTTGTAAAGCTTTCCTCAAGGGTACCTTCCTTCTCAGACCTCCGGTCAGGGAGGTAGTACCCCCATGGGATTTATCTTTGGTTCTACAGGCCTTGACAAGCCTCCCTTTCGAGCCGGCGGCTACGGTTGATCTTAAATACCTCTCTTGGAAGACAGCCTTCTTGGTGGCCATTACTTCAGCTAAAAGGGTCTCTGAGCTTCAGGCTCTATGTGTTAAACCGCGTTAGCCTTCCATCAGGATAGAGTTTACCCCAGGATCAATCCGTCCTTTCTGCCTAAGGTATCTTCGGAAGCTAATATTAATCAATCTATTAATCTTCCCGTGTTCTTTCCCAATTACCAGAACAAAGGAGAGTACAAACTGCATTCCTTGGATGTGCACAGACAATTACGCTTTTATATTCATCGAACTGCTGGTCATAGGCAATCTGACCAGTTGTTTGTCTCCTTTGCCAAAACAAATTTAGGCAAGTCAATTTCTAAAGTTACCCTGTCACGGTGGATAGCTAGTTGTATTCTCTTGGCATATCAGAGTTTGGGAAGGCCTGCACCTCAGGGAGTCCGAGCTCATTCTACTAGGGCCGTCGCTACTTCGGCAGCTTTTAAATCTAGGGTTCCCTTAGATGATATTTGTTCCGCAGCCACTTGGGCCTCATCTCATACCTTTATCAGCCATTACAAACTGAATGCTGTCTCCAGAGGTAGGGCGTCCTTTGGCTCTGCAGTGCTCCGGAATATTCTTCCATAAAGGCCACCCAGGATTCAGGTAGCTGGGGACTCTGTCCCAAAGGTTGCTGACAAATGAAGTTCCTACTTCAGATTAAGAAGTTATGTACTCACCATAACGTTCCATCTGAGTAGGTATCTTCATTTGTCTGCAACCATCCCCCCCTCCTTCCCCCTGACCTATAGGGTTCTGTTTAGGATCTATCTTAGATAAGCCCCTTCCGGGGCACAGTAACAATGTTATATCAGGCAAACTTGATCTGAGGTCAGTCAGGGTTGGCAGGGGATTATGGGTAAAGGGAGGAGCTAGGAGCTCGGATCTATGCTGTGGTAGAAGTTGCCGGCTCGGATCCGAGATCGGATCCGTATCCTAAAGGTTGCAGACAAATGAAGATACCTACTCAGATGGAACGTTATGGTGAGTACATAACTTCTTATTATATGTTGTCTAAATATAGTCTAACTATAAAAATGTTGGTATAACCCTATCTATAAATCACAAAATTAAATAGCTTTCTTCCTAATCTTCCTACCTTTCAAAACGGGTTTCAGAGATACATAATCATTCAGCCCAGGTAGTTTATGGGCTGCTAAAATAAAAATCCATCTCAACTCCCTTTGTTCAGTTCTATTATTTAAATCTCCCATCCTATTGGTTTCAGTGACAGTGTCAATAATAGAAAAGTAAAAATAGTGATTCTCCCCTTGTTGTAACATGTGTTTAGCCAGTGCACTATGTTCCTGTTGTCTCCTAAAACAGTAAAGGTGGTCACAAATTCTCTCCCTTAACCATCTGTTGGAGTTGCCAACATAAATCGCACTACGGCAGACACAGTGGGCTAAATATATCACATTCCTACTCTTACAGTCACCTGAGGCCTTAAACTTGAAGGATTTCCCACTCGATGGATGGACAAACATGGTGTTAGTTTCTATATACTAACAAAACGAGCATGTATTACATCTCCTAGTCCCATAGTTCATAATGGATCTATGTTCTAATCCATCTGTATAGCAGAGCATCTGCTTCAATGTTTTTTGATTTTTATAAATAAAACAAGGTTTCTCTCCTACTATTGCACTTACCCTATCATCAGTCCCCAATATATGCCAATTATGATATATTATATCCTTAATCAAACAGGTATCAACTGAGTGTGTAATACTAAACTTCACTAATTGTTCTGTGTTCTTCATTCTCTTAGGGGTTATTTCCACTCCACCCATATTGGGACTAGAAAAATACAGTTTCCCTGTGGTGTTCCTTTTAGTTCTGGCTTCAGTGCATGCCTCATTTACCTCTCTTTCATGGTAACCCCTGACTAGGAACTCATCCCTCAGGGTCATCAAACTATTTTCAAAGTCCTGATCTCTTGCATGTAATTTTGACATGTGTATAGCTTGATTATTGATGACGTTCCTAAAAATATGGGGAGGGTGCATACTAGTGTGGTGAACATAACTATTACGGTAGCAATCCTTCCGGTGCAATTTAGTGTACAAATTGCCAGTGGTTCCATCCAACTGTATTTTTATATCTAAAAACTCAATGTGGGTACAAGATCTATTCATGGTAAAACCTAAAAAAATCAGTACTTTTATTTAAATGTTCCACAAATTCACTAACAATGACATTAACAATGACTTTATTGTAATTGTAAATATAAAAACCATCACTTTCCAAAATATTACATTCCATTGCAACATCAGAACAATAATTTTCAACTACATTCAATGAGTCTTGGTCAGACATAGCAGTTGTGATAAATAACTCAGTCAATGAAAGTCTCTCCTCCACCCCTGCTGTTGTCCCCTGTTGAAATAATTGCTGTTTCTGTTGCTCTGAGCATTGTAGTTCTGCCTGCCCCAGGGGGTCCATTTTCCTTGATTTTTTAGTCTCTCGGACCTCCTTAGTTGTTGACTCTCCTGAAAAGAATAATCTTTATTCCCTCTGGTATTGTCAAGCCCCTTTTCACCCTCAGAACTGTTGTTTTGAACATTTTCATTATTTTGAGGGCTGTTCCCATACACATTTCCCTGGGGCTGTTTTCTCCCTATATATGCTTGATTATTTGAATAGTCATCCCTTTCTATGCCAAGCTTATGTTGCTTTCTCAAACTGTTCTCTTTTACAAAGTTATTAATGTCTTTAAGAACATTCTCATACTTAAATTTGTATTGCTCAAAAAGTAAATCAGAAATTATCCTTTGATTTAAAACTGAAATCTCGTTTTGTAAGAGCCAACTTACTGTTGTTGTTTCTGATAATGATGTCCATCATTTTAAAGCCTGTCTTGTCAAATAAAGCCACAAGTTCTCGAAAAGCAGACGACCCCTCCTCAATCCCCAAAGGCTGTTTCCAGACTCGTAAGCCTTTGGGAACTTGTTTGAGAGCAACTGATTTGTTTAAAAACGCGTTGTCTAGCTGAAGTGTTCTGTACTTTCCACACAGCTTTTCAAAGGTACTTAACTGCATTTTAATGTCATTCCTTGATTGGGAATATAATTTTTGTTAAAAAATCTGCTACAAATGCTGTAAACCATTCATTCAGATCTGTATCAACTCTATCTGGCCTCATGGTCACTGGGGTGGTCCTCGTTGATTCCTGGGCCACTGGGGAATGCAGAGTAAACAGTTCAGCTTGTGAGTTAGTCAGGGTATTGGTATATACGCTCATCGATCTTCCTTCCATCATTTCCTTGCTGAAACTGATTATCTCTCCTAGAATTTTCTTAAGCTTCATTATAGCAGTTTTTGGTGGAATATAAGTACATGCCAGTGTAATCCTTCTCCCTTGACAGTAGCCCCATAGTACTACAAATCTACCAGTATTATCTTTTTTATCCTCTTCTATCACTATTGGAGCTCCTATTGCAATTTATATAAGTACTTCTCTCTTCCTTTGCCCCAGGTATTCCACTGAATAACCATCATGAAATATTTTCTTTATAAAATTCAAATGTTCATTTCTTTCTGTGTGTGTCTTCTGTAGCATAGCTATTTTCACTCTACTTTTTTAATGCAGTTCACTACTGTTCCTTTTTTGTATTTAACTTTGAGATGATTGACATTTAAAGGCATTACAGAAAGCATCATTTTTATTATTCCCACCTTTTATAACAGCTTTTTGTTAAATATCTAGTTGCAGCTTTTGTGTTACATGCATATACTGTTTGGCATGGTAATCTTTTATACAGTTGTTTCTTGTCATGTCCATTTAAGCCTATGTCATATCTTACAAAACATTTTGTTTTATTGAAAGCCCTCAAACAAAATACAAACACATCCCAGTACCCCCAAAGCCTGTTAACTTAATAATAGCGCACAAAAGTATATACATCTTCAGATATTGAAGTTTTACCCTCCTGACAGCCACATACACACACAGACTTGAAATAAACTGAAAGAAAGATTATTCATGCTTAGTCACATGGTACAGCCTGTGCTTCTACGAACTGCTGTCTGGTTTTGTCTTATCTTTATAGCTCTCTCAGATGGGAAACACTTGAATGCTTTCATTTTCTGCAAGCCATGTCTCTTTATCAGATTGTCACCAAGAGAAATGACAAAACTGTAATATTCAGTATTCTTTTTCATTTACTTGTTTTCTCTTAAAACTTGTTAGTAGATTAAGCTAATGGCCTTAACCCAGTCATTCCCCTATGCAAGAATGAAAAAAGTACACTCATTTTTCTTTTGTCATGCTCTTTTAAGCAAATATTTATTTTCTTTTCGTTTTTTTTTTTACATTGCAGTGCCTACAGTTCTTAAAACTGAACAAGGAGAAGGAGAAAAGAAGGGAGAAAGAAAAAAAGAAGAAAAAAAAGAGAAACAGCTGTTTACATTAGTATCCCCAGTACACTTACAAATAACTGAGAATACTTTACTTTATAGCATGCAAAGAAAATCATGCAGTATTAAAATAGTACCATTAAGAAAAAAATTTACTTAAAGTTAACTTTCTCCCTCCTTTTCCCCTCTCCTGAGTATTTTTCTGAACATTAATGACATGAAGTAGGGTATATGCTTTAGAGTTCCCTACAAGTTTAACAGAGTCCAAAAAAGTCCAATATTTCCAGATTTTCTTGTTTTGTCATATTTCACAAGTATAATTATTGCTATGTAATCCCACATTTCAATTTCCAAGTTACTGGTGTTATTCTGCAAACATTAACAACATGAAGTAGGGCATATGCTTTAAAGTCACCTACAAGTTTAACAGAGTCCAAGAAAGTCCACTATTTCCAGATTTTCTTGTTCTATTCATGTTCATCTCCATCTCCCAAATCTTGTCTTTGTTTCATTTCCAGTGCACTCTCCATTCGTCTAGTTGATTCTTATGTTTTTCCTTCTCTCAAGCATTTTTCGTTGAAACATTGGAAAAGGTTTTACTGGCATAGTCTCTCTGTGTGGTCTTTATTACCAGAAGAACAAGAAGCAGAATCTCCTTCTGTTACACAACTCACTTTTTTCTGGACACATTGTGTATTTCTTCCTTAGCATGTACTTCATCAACAAATGATTTTGTCCCTTCAGGGAAATATTTTGAAGATAGCTGGGTGCAGCAATTTGAATCTCACACCTGCTTCTCGACATTCCCTGAATAATAGAATAAATTTATTCCTTTTTCCTGGTGTACAATGAGTAGTTATTCTCCACAAACATTCTGCTGTCTCCCACTTTTAGTACTTTGCCCTTCTGCCACAGTTTTGTCAGAATCAACTCCTTCTGCTAATAAGATCACATCTTTAATATTAAAGGTCTAGGTTGCTTTCTCATAGCCAGGTTTGGAGCATAATCAAGATGTGCCTTTTCAGTAAACAACTCCTGTTGTGGAATGTCAGCCCAGTTGCTTATTTGTGCTTTCATAAAATGAGTATGGTCTGTTCCTTCCAGCTTTTCTGGTACAGCAGAAAATCTCAGGTTTTCCCCCATGTGTTCTGTCCTCTAATTCTTTTATTTTTTGAAACATCTCTTCTTATACAGTCTCATATTCAGCCAGCCTTTACTTCATTTTGACCTCTGAGTTTTGCAGTTTTATCACCTTATCAGAATATCTACTTAAAGCGTCTTCTATTTTTTCCAGCCATTTATTGTTTGAGTTGATATAGTCCATCAATGTTTCATTTATTTTATTCGGGTCTGTGTGCATCTGCCTTATACTTTTCTCTAGGCTACTGGATGTCATGCCTGGAGCTTGCACTGCTTTTTACTGAACAGCTGCAGTACTTTTCTCAGCCACTGTTTCTTCATCGCTTTTTATAGCTGATTTTTATTCAGGTCCTCTGTATTTCTTTTTTCATGGCGTCCACGCAGTGCACTTACTAGCCAGTTACCGAAATTTACCTAGAAATTTAGATCCATTGGCATTCTCTGCTGTTTCTGTTTTCACACTGGGAGAGATAGAAATACGCTGTTACTCGATGTACAGCCATCTTGGAAGTCTCTGAACTAAAAGAATGTTGACTACAGCAGTACCAACAAATATTGTATACTCCACTGAGATAGAACTACCTTTTATTAACTAACACAGATACTTATACTTGACCAAATTTTGTCTTCTACAGCACTCATGGAATTGCAAACACAGAAAGTCCTCCCAGGTTAGATTAGCCCATAAAATGTTCTATTTATTAACTAACGAAGCAAGGTTAGCCACTGCAATCAATGTTGTTTTACTCAGGTTAGAATGGTCAGTCACAGTCATTGCCTTACAGTCATGTCAAAATATACATCTACTCTGAATTGTAGCTGGAGAACTACACTTTATTTATTTTATCCCCTCACATGAGTACCACTGCTTTGCCTTAGTCAAATCCAATTGGTTACCAGTGGAAGGAAGAGCATCATTCCTACAAAATATCTTCACCTATAAATTATTCAAGGAGCACTATTGCCCTCCACTTAGAGACTTTATGTACTTTAAAAGCTCAAGGTGTGAATACAGGAATTCTGATGACTTCCTAGTGGCATGATCACCTTACGCGCTAGCTGTAATTGAAAGAGTGTTTCCAAAGGTAGCTCCAGAGTTCTGAAAAATACCTTAAAACAATTTGACAGACTCTACACTTAGAGTCTTTGGAAGTCAATAAAAAACACACTGTTAGAGACTATCCGTGTTATTGTTTTGAGAGTCATGGTTAATAGATAGCCACAGCCCTAGATAATTACAGTTCACATCTCTCAGTTCTTTCCATAGTAACTAGTCTATTTCCAATACATACCGTAACAATAAACTTTTCTACTTATTTCTACTTACCACTCCATATTTGTATCACTTACCATTCTACACTTTCCTTTCAGATGTGTCCTTATACATATTTTATCTTGCCTTCATTTTCATCTTTTCAGTATGTGCATGTCTTCTCTTTACAAGCATCTTAAAATGTTGCTCCTTTAATTCTGCTACTCTTCATACTATTGCATACACTATACTGCTCCTACAGTGTCCTGACTGAAATCATGGTTGCAGTATTCAAGTGAATGGGTTATCACTACTGACATTGGGTCAGTATACCAAAGCTTTACCTTCTCAGGATCATATGTCTGACATGTGACCTCATCTCATAGGCATAGGAATATATAGGTGGATGTACAAGTATAATTCTTCAGATTACCTCACCACCAGCCTGAAGCAGTTCAGGTATCCGTCGGACAGATTTTTGTTTGGTCATTGGTACCGCTGCTTCAAGTAAACAGATAAGTATCTACTTTGCTTTTCTAAAATGTTTTCGTTTACTAGTATTACTTGCCAGCTGTCAAGGGTGAATGTGAGTGTGGCAGGCAAATTCCTTGCAAAGACTTGCATAAACAGTATATTTTCTGCTTAGGAGTGGAACACGACTACAAGACCTGTTCCATTTGCCAACTGTTTGTATGCAAGACACTGAAATCTCATTTGTCTTTGCTCAATACTTTTCTAAAGACCCAATTAAGAAGAAGCTTAAAAGACCAAGTTCAAAAGCTCAGTCGACTCTTTCTGACTCCGATGTACCTGCTTAGGTTTCAGAACACGTAGTACAGCCAGTTCCATCTCAGATGCCCTCTGCTAAGATCCCTCTGGGGGCCAGTGTGGCACCAAAGTCTCTAATGACTGAGGAACCTGATAAAGCTGAATCATGTATCATCATCTCAAAGGATCCAGAGAGTATTCCCTAGATACTAGTTAGCGAGGAGATCCCAAGTAAAGTTATGTATGTCAGAGATCTGAACCGACATGCTTGGTTCAGGTGGTTGTCACGCTAAAGAAGAAACACCAGAAATCTAAACATGTAACTGCTCCCTCTCCTCCTCCCCCCTCTCCTCCTTCTAGGGAGAAGGAATGGCTAGCCTTTTCTTATGGCCTGTACAAGGCCATTATGGCCCTGATGGCACCATCCTTTTCTTCCCAGCCCCTTCCCCACCTTGCAAAAGGTTGCTGTGGATTTATCTCCGTCTGAAGATGAGGAGACTTCTGATTCAGATCATTCCCTGGCATACTCATCTCAGATTGACTCCCTGACCAAGTCCATTCATTGGATGAAGATTTCCTTCCTCCCATCTCTCCTGTGAAAAAAGCTTCTTTTGGAGAGACAATGTTAAACATGATGAAACATTTTGAGTGGAAGTCTAGGCAGATTATAAAGGTTCAGAAAAGATACAACAGTGTCTTGGAAATGGGCTCTTCCACATTTTTTTCCATTGTCCCCTGTTCTTGAGGCCATATTGGATGCTTTCAATCCAACTCTGCTGCCCCTGACTTAAAGTCTCATGCTCCCAAAAGGACATATAGATTTTATAAAGTAATAAAGATAATCTTAAATTCTTGTTTAAAAATCCAGACCCCTTCTGCAGTATCTCACTCTTCTGATAACCTTCTAAGTTCCTACCTAAAGCCAATGCCCTTCCTTCAGACAAAGTTAGTAGGACTATGAATAGGTGGGGTCAAAAGGTTTAGACCTCATCTACTTTGGCATTTAGGGCTATATACAGCCAGATGCACCTGCTTCTACCCATCCTATTGGAATTGCAAGCACAAAGCAGAACAGAACCAGTACCTTAGGAATTTCTGGGAAGGGGGTTTTACTCCAGAATTTACCTAGTACCAAGGAAAAAAGGGCCATGGAGATCCTTACTAGATCTCTCTGTACTAAACAAATTTTAAAATGCTTTCCCTACACAATGTGCTTCCGTTCATTCTGCCCCAGGCCTTTCTTCTGTCTCTAGATGTAAAAGATGCCTTCCTCCATATTCCAGTAAAACCCCACCAGGAAAATCCTCAGGTTTTGTGCTGGATGATCTCACTTTCAGTTTACTGCTTTGCCTTTTGGGCTTTCCACACCCCCAAGAGTTTTCATAAAGTGTCTGGCACTAGTATTCACCTTCTGTGAAGCACTTAGAATTCAGAATTTTCCCTATTTAAACAACTTGTTAATTCAAACCTCCTTTCCTCAGGTACTCTTGCAGCACCTCTAACACTCAACCTCCTCTCATAGTTGGGGTTCACTGTCAGCTACAAGAAGTCTTCCCTGTGTCCAACTCAGAACATAGTTTTCTTGGGCTTCAGATTGGACACCTTAAAGATGCAGGCCTGCCTTCTTCAGGAAAAGGTGCAGAGCCTTACAGGTTACTTTCACAACCTGACCTTCCTAACCCAATGCTCAGTAAGAGAAATACTAAGGGTTTTTGGATTCATGAAAGCAACTATTCCAATGTTCCCTCTAGCCTGACTGCATATGAGGAAGATGTAGTAGTACCTGAAAACAGTTTTATCTCAGCACTCTCATCCTCTAGAAACAGTAATCTCACTATTACCATGTCTCAGGAGAGAGTTCTTATGCTAGAGGGACCAGGTGATACTCAATCCAGGACTTTCCTTCACCTCACCACTTCCTTTACAACAAATGAACACAGATGCCTTAGAAGAGGCATCAGGAGCCTGGACAGGAGAACACCAGGTGCAGGGCAGGTGCAGGAATGGCCTTAGGTCAACTGGTGCCCTAGTCAAAAAGGCTCCACGGCACCCTCCCCACACCACTTGGTGCCCCCATTCTGGTCTACCTATACCATATAAATACTGGAAAAGCCCCCCTGCTACAGTGGCACTCAAGGCGGCCGCCTAGTTGGCCTATGCCTAAGGCCGGTTATGGGCAGGTGGCAACCAAAATTGCTAAAAGAACACATCAACATGAAAGAGATGAGGGCCCTCATCCTAACTCTTCAAGTCTTTTTCTGTGTGTGGAGGCCAGGTCCCCTAAGAGTGCTCATAAGCAGCATCTCAGTCATATGGTACATAAACAATCAAGTAGGAACCAGGTCTTACCTAATGTGCAGATTGGCAAAGACCACCTGGGAGATTGCCATCCAGGCAATGTTGTGGTAGAAGCATGAAGCAGAGTTTGGAGAATCCTCACAAATGGAGCCTTTACAGATAGATCTTCCTGGACATCCTCCACCATTGGAATATATTTCAGATAGACCTGTTTGCATCAGAGACCAACAAACATGTCCCCCTCCTTTGCATCAAGAGCCCTTGCCCCTCAACTTGGAGGACAGATGCTTTTGGCTTTCAGTGGACAGGGAAATTTCTCTACGCCTTTCCTCCTCTACATCTCAAACCAAGGGTTCTTCCAATTTCCCAAAATGAAAGGTCAAAACTCTTGCTAGTGATCCCCTTTTGGCCAAGACAACGTTGGCTTCCTCTTCTTTTTCACCTAACCAGGAGCAGCTACTACAAACTGTCACTACAAGCAAATCTCTTTACACAGCAGAAGGGGTCACTACTACACCCCAACCTGTTATCCCTGAACCTAACGCTGTGGATGATAACAATCTAATTATTTTTGATTTATATCTTAAAGAAAGGGCTAAGAGAGTTTGTGATCCTTTTAACTCTGTGGGACAAAAGTTTCATGGTATACCTTCGGACATAAGAGAACTTTGTCAAAAATATGAGAAGTTGTTGGAGAGAGGGACAAAAACTCAATTCAATATATTGAAGCTACAGAGATACATTGACCTCGATATTACACCTAAGGGGTTAAGATTTGTTAAAAACCCCAGTACACCTTTTGATTTGAACTGCTCTTTGGACAAGCAATTCAAAGATAGATGGTTCAAATCTGCTCACAAATGTGTCATTGAGTGGCTGCATATTTTGCTGGAGAGAGATCAGTTGAAACATCAGAAACTAAAACAGGAGTTGGTTTCGTTATCAGAGACCATAGGTGACTCTGTTAATCCCAATAATATGAAAGCTTTTTTGGATAAAACCAATGAGAAGTTGCTTTTATTAGAAGCTGAAATAATTCAACAAAAGAAATCAAAGCTTTCGCGGGACATCAACGATTATGAGGCAGGAACGGCTTTTACGTATTCCTCCAATCGGAAGGCTGGTAATCGAGGGAAACGTCAGCACGTAAGGTTTAAGAGCATGCCTTCTTCTTCCTTCATTTCATCGGGAGAGGAGAATCGTTCGGATGTAAGCATCGAGTTTCCAGAATTACCCCAACCACAACAGCTGGCGGCTTTTGTGCAGACATTTCGGAATCAAAGGGGGTCTTTCTACAATCAACAACAGCAGCAGCAAGGACAAAAATGTAACAGAAACTTTGGGACAAACGCCGGTAACTCGGTTAGGGGTTACCAGGCGGACTTACAGCAGGGACCAGGGAATGGACAACAATTCAATAAGAGGTTCAGAAAATAAGGTATGTACTGAACCGAATATAATCTTAAATTTATCTCAATGTGTATTAACACAAGAACAGATGTCTGTGTTGGCCTTAGGCCTTAAATTTGTACCGACTGTGCTACCTAGAGGACATATAGTTAAGCAGGAAGTTTTTAGATTTGTTAGGAAAATTCATTTGAAGTATCATTTTTCTAAGAATTCCACGGGCTTTAATAATTCGGAGGATACTTCCCTAATTAGTGAATCTGAGGACAGCTTTTTTTCCTGTGATGAAAATATAGATAGTAATACATATAATGCTTATTGTAAAATTGATGTTTCTCACATCCCTTCGTCTAATAAATTCATACCACCTTTTGTCAACCAACGTATTATTCAATTTGGTTCTATGTTAGGATTTGGTTGTGAGAATATTTGTGACAATATAATGATAAATAAAAGTGAAGTTTCTTACAATTTAACTTTAAAAGAATGGTATGCTTTGAAAGAACTGAGTGATAGAACTGATATAGTTATCAAACCTTCAGACAAAGGTAATAAGATAATTGTTATGAATGCATTACAGTATTATAATATGTGCATGGATCACCTAAATAATACTGAGGTATATGAGAAATGCATTAAAAGTAAATATGAATATGCAATAAGTGAATATAGAAAAATATTGGATAGGAGTGTTAGATTGGGATACTTTACAGAAAGGGATATTAGAGACAAATTGTCCAGTTGTAAAAGTGAAATAGCTGTTTTTTTCTGTCTGCCCAAAGTGCACAAAAGTATGGTTGAACCACCAGGTAGACCTATTATTTCTGCATGTAATTATTTTTTACATAATGTCGGGTTGGTATTACATGAGATTTTATTACCTTATGTTATTAAATCCCCGGCTTATATTAAAAATAGTGTAGATTTTTTAAATAAAGTTTCCTCTTTGGCATGGACAAAAGAGATGTATTGGATTGTGGTTGATGTAAAAAGCCTATATACTTCCATCCGGCATAGGGATGGTTTAGAGGCTATCAAGTTTTTCTTGGAAGATAACCCTTTAACATGTTTTGTTGTTGAAATGATAGATTTTTGTTTAAAGAATAATTATTTTCATTTTGACAATGTATTATATAGACAAAAACAGGGTACAGCAATGGGGGCAGCATTTGCCCCTATGTATGCGAACCTCTTTATGTCTTTTTTTGAAAAGACATTTTTATTTAATGTAGATTTTATTAAAAGGTATGTACAATTTTATTATCGTTATATCGACGATTTGATTTTTATTTGTGAAGGTGGCATAGAGCAGGTAGACAAATTTATGTCGGATATACATAAGAATCCTTTTGGTCTGGCATTTGACGGACTCCAGAAAGGTAATAGGGTGATATTTTTGGACCTTATTTTGGAAGGCACAGAAAAAGGGAATATTTCTTTTAAAATACATAGGAAGTTTGTGGATGGTAATCAGTATCTACATGCTTCAAGTTGTCACCCTCCTCATGTGTTAGAGGCTTTACCTTATGGTGAATTGGTCCGTGTGTCGAGATTGTGTAGTGAATCAAACATTTTGGAAAAGGAATTGGAGGCAACAAATTGTATGTTTTTACAGAGGGGTTATGCACCAAGTATTTTGAAACAAGCATTGGTGAAACTAAATAAGGAAAAGGGTATGATAAAGGATGTTCCTTTGTGTATTAGAAGGAACGAGTTTCATACCAGAAATATCTATGAGAATAGACAGGAAGGAAGAGATACACTTTACTATGTTTCAGTGTATAATGTGAAGAGTGAGGAAGTTAGATCTCTTATAGAATACTATTGGAAGTATTTGCTAGAGGATAGAGTTCTGGCAGGTATTCTTCTGAATAAACCGCTTTTCTCATTTAAAAGGGGTAGAAATCTCAAAGATATGGTGGTATGTGGAAAGTTTCAAATGCCAAAAATAGGTATACCTAAGAGGGTTATGAATTTGGGAACAATTAGTTGTAACAGATGTAGTATTTGTACAAATATTGTCAAAACATTTAATAGTATAAATGGAATAAAATTTGAGCCTAGGGAGGTTTATACATGCAGAAGTAAAGGGGTAATTTATGCACTTAAGTGTCCTTGTGAACTTTACTATATAGGGGAGACAAAGAGAGAATTTCATATTAGGTTCATGGAACATGTTAGGGATGTGAAAAATAAGAGAGAAAATAAAATAATTGCTTCACATTTTAATACATTTCATAATGGTGATGTGTCTTTATTAAAAGGCACTGTTTTGGAAAGTGTGAAATGTTTATTTGATGATGAAAGTGTTTTGAAACAAAGGTTGCTGTATAAAGAAAGTATTTTTATTTTAAAGTATAAAACTATGACACCCACAGGGCTCAATAATGAGCTTAATTGGAAATGTCTACTTTAAGACAGGATTTTATTATATAATTGTATAATTTTTTAATTGAAACAGGGTGTGTGTTACTAATTAGAAGTTTCTATATAAGAACATGTATTTTACATTTTCAATGTTTGATATTCCTTGAAGGTGGAAACACCGAAGCGCTAGAAGAAAATAAAAAGATTAACTTTCTGCTTGTGCCCTTTATTTCACAGTCAGTGAATTTTGTTGGGGACAGAGTTGTTCTATTTTGTGTGGAAGAAGGTGTTCTTGTTGTCTTTATTTTTACCCTGGGTAATGTCTGAAAAGGATCTTTGGACCAATGTACTTACCCAATCAACAAATGTATAAATAAATAAGTAAATCATATGTCTTTTACTGTCCAGCTCTAACAGGTGGCTAAGCTGCTAGTCAAGCTTAAATTGCCTGGGTCATAGCCAGGATGTTATCCCTCTATGCCATAGATAAGGCTTTATTGCTCATTTTTATATAGAATATTCCAGTTGCATAGTGCTGGTATTAGAGAATGCATCATATGGATGTTTTCTTCCTGTGAACTTCATTTTTTGATGCAGGAGTCTTATTTTATAGGAATGTTCCTGTCTTTACTTAAAACTACCCTGTGTTATATGCAGTGCTTAACTATATGGTGATATTTGTCTGTACTGGGGGATCTTACATTATGCAAAGAAAGTTTGTAAGAACACCAATAAACAACCATAAAACAAAAAATAGTGCCTGAATGGCAGTAGAAACACCATAAGCTCCACACAGTACTCGCAGGTACCAGGATCTTTATTTGTTAAGAGCTTTCATCCCCTGTATTACTCTCAGGGACGTCTTCAGAACTAATTTTCCCCTGAAGGTCACACCCCTTATATACATGACTAATAGTTCAACAATTACATAATCAAACAATTAAATATTTATACATTTAAAAATGTACCATAAAAAAACTTCCTATAGAAATCATTACACATAATTTCGCGGGTTCCTATTAGAATGACAAAAATGCATTTTGTCTAATGCGTTTTCATCGACACCTAAAGAGCGAACAGGCAAAACAGCGAAGCAGCTGTTCAGCGAATTCTTTCCCTGGGAAAGAAGTCACTTGACTGCTTTGTTGCTTTTCTGTGTTCTGCACTGTAGTGTGGTCCCTTGTCCGGCATGGCTCCCGAGCATAAATGTGCAACAGTTACTGACCTTCAGGTTAGGGTTCGGGTTAAGGTAAGTGCATATGTATGAAAGTGTTTACTGTTTTTTTTTGCGTTAGATGTACGGTTTAGTTAAGTGCATATGTGTTTTAAGCTGTTTACTTTTGTTTTGGGGGGTAGAATTAGGGTTAAGGTAAGTGTGTATGTGTTTGAAACTGTTTAAGTAAATGCGCAACAGTTACTGACCTTAGGGTTAGGGTTCAGGTTAAGGTACGTGCATATGTTTTAAAATGTTTACTTTTTTTTTTTATTGCGTTAGATGTATGGTTGGGTTACATGCATATGTGTTTTCAGCTATTTACTTTTTTGAATGGGAGAATTAGGGTTAAGGTACATGTGTATGTGTTTGGAAGTCTTTACTGTTTTGTATTTTTTATTGGTTGGAACAGAGATTTCTTTCCCTAGGAAAGAAATCACTGTTCTGAGGTGTCGACATTTTCAGCTTTCACTGAAAAAGGGTTGATGAAACATCGTTCGATGTTTTAATATAGACCCAATTTCTCAAAATGAAAGCCTTTTTTAAAAACACTGTGTAAAACAACTTTATGCAATCAAATAACAATAAACAGTGTCACACAAATAAGTTGGATGAACTAAATATTAAAAAAACTTAATAGTTGTTATATGTCACTTAAAACTCTAGGGCGTTCCTTCTTAAAACTGGAAGCAAGGAAACACAATCATTTAACCCCGGTTCAACTAAGGAATTAAGCCTTATAATCCAATAAAACTCTCTCAAATCAACCTGGAGTTCCCACCATCCACCCCTTATACTGTGTGGGACCACTTCTAATATTCCAAACTTTTTGTTTCCCCTTGACAAGTGTGTGTCTGTAAAGGGCATTGTTAGTGTTACCTTTAACAATGGCATACAGGTGTTCGTATTTTCTAGATCTAAATTTCCTTTCTGTTTTGTCAACATAAAAATATTTACATGTTTGGCAAATGGAAATATATGATACCCTTTGTATTACAGTTGCCTTTCTGTAAAGGAATGCCCTTGCTAGTTCCTTTAATACATACCACATTGCTGTCCAGGATAAAAGGGCATTGGTTGCATCAACCACATTTAGTTGTACCCTTACTGGTAAAAATTCTAGGGGAAATTACATGTTCCATAAGATATTTTAAATTTTTTCCGGCTTTGCAGACAAAGCTTGGTGCATGTCCTATGGTATTAATTATGTCCATATTACCTTTGAAAATATTCAATTTTTTTTGATAATACCCTTAAGAGTTCTTTCCCCTTCCCCAAATGGATGACCATACTCATACTATACCCTCCTATTCCAGTCTGTTTTTTATTGTCGTTTTAAACAGTCACACCACTACAAAGTAATGGTTCGTATATTGTCCCCCACCCTTCTTCCATCTGTTTTACTACACTATCCAATATTCTGTTAGGATATCCCCTAACTTTGAACGTATCAGTAATGAGTCCTACCTCAGTCAAGAATATCTCTCTAGTAGAACACATTCTTGCTGCTCTTACCAGCTGTCCTTTTAAAATGTTTCTTTTACTGTATAAAGGATGACAGCTTTGAAAATCGAGATAACTGTTGGAGAAGGTTTCCTTCCTGTATATTCTGGAGGTGAACATTTTGTTAGACCTGTCCTTAGAAATAATCACATCTAAATAATTAATCTTATCAGTCGAATGGTGGGCTGTAAATTTGAAGTATGGGCAAATTTGGTTTATATGGTCTAAAAAAAATTAAGGTCAACCTGGTCATCTTTCCAAAGGATAAAAATGTCATCCAAAAATGACAATAAGTTGACCAATACTGCTGATAACCACAAGTAAAAATGCACCTCTTTTCCCAGGAATAGAGAACCAAATTGGCATAAATGGGGGCACATGTTGCCCCCATTGCTACTCCTTCAGTTTGCCTGTAAAATTCTCCTTCAAATGTGAAATCATTTGTAGTGGTGTGACTGTTCAAAACGACAATAAAAAACAGACTGGAATAGGGGGGTATAGTATGAGTATGGTCATCCCATTTGGGGAAGGGGAAAGAACTCTTAAGGGTAGTATAAAAAAAATGGAATATTTTCAAAGGTAATATGGACATAATTAATACCATAGGACATGCACCAAGCTTTCTCTACAAAGCCGGAAAAAATTTTAAATATCTTATGGAACATGTAATTTCCCCTAGAATTTGGAGCAGTAAGGGTACAACTAAATGTGGTTAATGCAATCAATGCCCTTTTATCCTGGACAGCGATGTGGTATGTATTAAAGGAACTAGCAAGGGCATTGCTTTACAAAACGGCAACTGTAATACAAAGGGTATCATATATATATATATATATATATATATATATATATATGTGTGTGTGTGTGTGTATATATATATATATATATATATATATATATATATATATATATATATATATATATATATATATTTCCATTTGCCAGACATGTAAATATTTTTATGTTGGCAAAACAGAAAGGAAACTTAGATCTAGAATATATGAACACCTGTATGCCATTGTTAAAGGTAACACTAACAATGCCCTTTACAGACACACACTCACTTGTCAAGGGGAAACAAAATTTAAGTTCGGAATATTAGAAGTGGTCCCACACAGTATAAGGGGTGGATGGTGGGGACTCCAGGTTGATTTGAGAGAGTTTTAATGGATTATAAGGCTTAATGCCTTAGTTGAACCAGGGTTAAATGATTGTGTTTCCTTTCTTCCAGTTTTAAGAAGGAAAGCTCTAATGTTTTAGCTGACATGCAACAACTATTGTTGAGTAAGTTTTTTTAATATTTAGTTCATCCAACTTATTTGTGTGACACTGTTTATTGTTATTTGATTGCATAAAGTTGTTTTACACAGTGTTTTACACAGTGTTTTTAAAAAAAGGCTTTGATTTTTAGAAATTATGTGTAATGATTTCTATAGGAAGTTTTTTTATGGTACATTTTTAAAGGTATAAATATTTAATTGTTTGATTGTTTGATTATGTAATTGTTGAACTATTAGTCATATATATAAAGGATGTGACCATAAGGGGAAAATTAGTTCTGAAGAAGTCCCTGAGAATAATACAGGCAATGAAAGCACTTAACGAATAAAGATCCTAGTACCTGCAAGTATTGTGTGGAGCTGATGGTGTTTCTACTGCCATCCAGAGACTATTTTTGGTTTTATGGATCTTACATTATGTTTTATGTATACCAGTCGTGTTAAGGACAGGCGTTAGTATTTTACCCTGCTATTTTTTTGAAGTATCAGTTGTGATCTTGGCTCCCTTGAGGTTATTACACTAGGATCTCAACATGAAAGACTGTCTAGAGCCTATACTCCTTGATAGATCCTTTGTATAGGAATCTGATATAGAGTCTTTGGAGCCTACCTTTCTTCTCCTTATTAGGACTTTTGATGCAAGGTATTTTAGCCATCCTTTTACTTGCTGCCATTGTTGAGGGTTTTTAGCATATATCTTTAAGGCTTCAACCTCCTCTCAGGGTCAGACATATCCTCAGTCCTGACCTCAGACCAGTCTGTTCTGTTTGATATGGCACTTGTGTTTTATTGGGGATGATTTGGCACAAAGAAGATCAGCACCAGCTGGCCTGCCTCTTAATTCTTCCTCAAATCTGACCCATATGCATCAAGACCTTTCAAGAGTCAAAGTCTTCCTTCTATTCCTACACCCTCCTTTCAGTCCCTGTCTACCTTTGGGGTCAAACATCCTCTGGTGCTATGTATCAATTACTACCAAGACTCTCTCACGGTCAAGTCTGTTGACACCCAAACTAGTCTTTGAGCTGTGTTCAACACCTTTGTTCACAATGTTGACATTACATTTTGAATTCAGGAAGTGTGCAAGCAATAGCTGCATACTTTGCATATGTGTCAAGTATTGTAGGCTGATTTAATGACCAATGTTGAATTGATTGCACGTACATTCAGCAACAACTTTATTCCTTACCCCACAACTTTGATATCAGAGTGTATTTGATAATTTTGTGTGGTATTGCCTATAGTCTTACCACCAGGAAGTTCTTGTGTAGTCTTAAGCCTCAGAATCTTTGGCAAATTGATTCATAAGCAGTGAACATTTAGCTCGGAAGCAGTAGGCTTTACCCCCTTGCACCTTGAAGCTGCAGGCTTGTACCATATTCCACATCTCACATAAAAGGGGAAAGTTGAAAAGAGGATTATTAATGGAGAAGTTAAAGAAAGGCAAACTGAAGTTATGGATTACTTGCAAAGTGAAAGATTTAGTGTAGAAAAGCTTGCTAACTCTTGATAACATCACAGCATGATAGAATAATGACTCCCCAAAATAAGGAGAAACCATTGGAGTGGGAAATATCTGATCGGTTGCCATATGAAGATACTTTAGAACCTTCAGTAGAAAACCAGTACAAAAGTTCAGTTGGAGTTGCACAGCAAGGGAAGGTACAGGAAACTGTGGCAACTCTGACACAGTCAATGTTGTGGAGTGACAGGCAAGTGAGTTCCCATATGGAAGAACAATGGATGATACAGGATAAAGCATACCTCTCAACCTCTTAGAGCAAAAAATCTGGACAAAGTCTAAAATGATGGGAGGACAAATAGGGACAGATTTTAAATATTGATGTTACAAACTTGGAAACTTGATAGAATAATAGGTTTTGCATTAGCATGAATTTTCTGAAGGATGTGGAGTCTTAAACTCAAATATTTGTCCTTATTTAATGACTTAAAGGATAAAGCTGAAGAGAATTTGGCACAGGAAGATTTTCTGGAACTTCCTGTAGAATGCCCGCAAGAAACAGAGAACAAAGAATGTGCCCTTAATTTAGAAGAATATGATCCAAGGGAAGAATTGCTTGGTTTAATACAGATGGATAGGCATATTAAGATCAATGAAAGAAATGGACTACAGAAAGTCAGTAAGACCCAAAAATGTTAGACGTTTGCTAAAACAAATGAACACAGTAATCAAGACTGTTCATAGAAATCCATGCAATATAAGAGAAGTAAATAGGATATATGACTGTGCAGCTAAATTGATAACAGAGAAAGTCTTACCACAAAAACACAGGGCAGTAAGGGAAAGGAAGGGGATAAATCAAATGCCATCATGGAAGTATCAAAGAGAGAAAACTATAAAGCAATTAAGACAAGAAGTGTCACTGTTAGAATAGTACATAAGAGGGAACAAAAATACTCAGAAAGGTAGACATGATAAAAACAATGCACAGTATCAGAACACACCAGGGTCTATTGTACACTGTTGCAAATAATAAACTAAAGATATCAGCACAGGCAGAAAAACTTAGAAGATATGCATATAAAAATAAAGGAAAAGTACAAAGTAAGCAATTTATTGATGACTCAAAAAGTTTTATAGCAAATTGGGAAACAAGGCAAAAGGAATAGAAACATCACCAGGAAAAGTAGAAATAAGACACATTTTGGAGAACTATCTATGAAGATCCTGTGGAACATAACAAAGATGCTGAATGGATAGAAGATGTAAAAGAAAGAATAAGAAGTTCAAATGTACAGGATATGAAATGGGTTAAGTAACAGCCAGAGAAATTGAAACAAAATTAAGGGAAGCTCCTAACTGGAAAACTCCAGGCCCAGATGCAGTACATAGCTTCTGGCTAAAAGTATTAACATCTATACATGAAGATATAGCCATGAGTAAGAACTATTTATATGTGCACTCCAAACAAACGCCAGCCTGGTTAACAACAGGAAAAATTATACTCCTTAAGAGTGAATCTGCAAGATATCCTAAAAACTAAAGACCAATAACTTGACTTCCAACGATGTATGAACTATAAACTGGAATTGATGCCAACAATAGTTTATAATCATTTAGAAAAAACTCAGTCATGACAAGAGAACAAAAGGGTAACAAAAGAAAGTCATATGGAACAAAGGATCATTTGTTGTTAAATAAAGTCATAATGGAGAACTGTAAAAAGGAGAACAATCTAAGTATGGCATGGCTAGACTACAAAAAAGCATTTGTCAGCATCCCAAATTCATGGGTAAACGAGTGCTTACAAATGTATAAGATACACCCTACATTAATAGATTACATTACAGCGACCATGAAACAGTGGCAAACTACTTTTCAGTTAAGCCATTTAAAGGGCAAATTATTATTCCAGGAATAAAAATTCAAAAGGAGATATTCCAGGGTGACTCTGTCACTACTGCTCTTTTGTCTTGGCCGTAACCCATTAAACTGGCTTCTTAACAGATTAAGTTATAGCTACATTTTGGCTGCCAGAAAACAAAATAAAATGTAAAAAAAATTCTTATCTTTTTGTGGATAATTTAAAACTGTGTAGTTCATCAGATGAGGAATTGAAAGGACAACTACAAGTGGTCAAAACTTTCTCAGATAATATAAGAATGTTGTTTGGTCTTGATAAATGTGCAAAAGCAACCTGTAAAGTTGGAGTAAGAAAATAACAGTCTGGGACTGGAATGTGATATAAAATAACTTGAGCCAGAGGGAGTGTATAAATATTTGGGAACTGATGAAGAATCAACAATAAAACATGAACAAATGCAAATAAAACTTAGTAAGGAAAAAACATGTTTGAGAAAAAAAACTTAGTAAGGGATACTTTAGAAGACTAAAATAATACTGAAAACAGCTTTGACATATAGGAACAAAGTCCAGGCTATAAACCAGTTTGCTTTTCCTGCCCTAACTTACAGCTTTGGGCTGATTGACTGGCCCCAAAAGGTATTGGATCAGTTGAACAGGAAAAGAAGAAAATGTTGCTACCTGTGTTTCTCTTTATTTGGTCTCAGTCTAGAAACAGATTCTGACTTTTTGATTTCAGGTATTCCAGGCTCTTCTTCTTAAAGCTGGATTCCCTGGACATCTCCCTTCATAAGTTTGACCTTCGTAAACTGCCTAAGCCTTTTGACTTTTTTTTTGACAACCAGGATCTACTAGGATTATTCTCAGGGTTTGCTTTGCCTTGGTTCCTTCAAGCGTGTTTTTTTTTCCAGAGCACAGCAAAGCTTGGCATCCTAACCTGTGTTCCAGAAGTGTTTTACTTGTATCTAGTGCCATCCAGTCAAAACTAAGTACTTTCTACTGTTAAAGTGCACTTGGTTAAGTTCTTTTGAATATTTTGTTTTCTGCTTTTATTTGTACACTTCACTGTATTTCTGTAAAAAAATTGAGCTTCCTCTCGTTGTTACTGCTGTAAGACTGTCTTGAAATCGCCATCAGCAAGGGAATTCCCACTAGTTTTCTTGGTTTGTGGTAGCATTGTAGTTGTGAGTCTCTTCTACTGTGTTTTCACATTGAGAGGGCCAGGTTTATTCATCTTGTGGCAGAAGGTGTGTGACTGATCTGTCTGTGTTGGCAAACATAGAAAAGGGCTCATAGTTGTTTTGTTGGCCAGAGGGCTTATTAGTTAGTTTTCTGATTTTTTTCTGTGCTGATGTAAATTCTGAGTGTTTGCCAGGATGTGCTCACCGCACAGCAGCAGTTAGCAGTGTATTGAGCAGTGTATAGTACAGTAGCAATCACCTAGAAAGCAAATTTTCCCTATAGAATGGTCCTTAGGACTGTACGCTGTAAAGCAGTAAATATAGAGCAAGTACCTTGCAAGCTAACAAGATTAGAACAGCTAGTTGGGTGATGAGTGGCAATACCTATAGATTTATTAAAATTCAGTGTTGTGTAAATGTTAAAGTTAGTAGAATTTAGTACTATTTAGTATAATTTGCTACAATACAGCATCCTTATTAGTCTGCACCAATAAAGCACCCTTAATAACCTTCTAAACCCAATACACCACCCCCATGTAGCTCACCAATCAAAGGACTAGACAGCATGGCTATGCAGTTTTCTAACTTCTCTGTAGCCATCTTGGTGGATATGGGCATCTTGAGTCAATGAAGCAATTGCTGATGTTTACCAATAGCCACTTAATCCTTAAAGAAACAGTCACAGTATGCGAGGGGTGTACTTACACAATGACACCAGAGGCTAAATCCTCGCATAGAAACACACATCAGGTTGTTGAAACCATGCACACAACACCTATCTCACACAGCATATAACACACACACTTACACACATACAGACTAACATATGCTGAGGCATGTAAAAGCAATATTCCTAAACAACAAAGATCACCTAGATAGTTTACTGGAAAAGCTATGCCTCAGCAAGCCCAAAGGCACTAAGAAAAAACAATACCTAACACCATACACGGAGTCACTTTCAGTGGAGCCCCAAATAAGCCCCTAATGCAAGCAAGCACACTTCCCATGACTCTTGTCATAGGAGACTCTATTGTAAGACATACTGATTCCGCTCTAACCAGGTCAAACAAAGAGAAGATAGCAATTAGTTGCTTATCTGGAGCAAGGATCCACCAAGTCATTGGACCACAGATACCAATATGATTTCCTCATAGATCATGCAGGTGTAAATGACTTGAGACGTACTTCTCTGGTCTCTATTTAGAGAGACATTATGGAGCTCTCAGAGTATGTGTCTCAGGCTGGTATGAGCCTGCCATTGAGCAACATTTTACAATCACTGAGGTTAATGGTTTAATTCTCAGGACACCATTGAAGCACCGGGAGTTACACCATTTTGGGGACAAGATGTTCGTCCCTGGGATGAGGAGATGTTTGAGGTGGGAGTAACCCTCTGTTATAGATATCTCTGTTTGGGGCTACAACTTTCTGGTATAGATATTTCTCCCTTGGGGTGCTTGCACCGAATTGTGGAAATAGTGATTCAGTAATCTTAGTGTCAGTAACTAATTTATCATTTGGTTGGAACTGACCATAAGGTTTCTAACATAGCTAAAGAGGCCTTGATAGCCTTGGAAGTAGCCATGATTTTCTGATGAAATTTTACTTGGATGATTTTATGAGAGCTCTTGGTTGCTTATAATGATCAAGGTATTTTTTTACTTATACAATTTTTGCTGGCTGTCCTTAGTAGATTTCCTCTTTTTGTTGTAGAGGCTTGTTGTAGAGCTTGTTTATGGCTGGGGTCCACTGGACTGGACACTTTAAGAGTCTTAGTTTTGTTTGGGATTTGTTTGGATTGCCTGTCCTGTGGGTGCTACGGTAGTGCTGGTTTGTAAGTGATTCAGCGGTTTGAGTCTCATGAGTCACGTTTTAAGGAGACCAAGGGCCTTAAAGGAGAGTAGTAGTTTTTGTGGTGAGTGACTTCGGGCTTTTTTGAAGTTTTTCTTTGTGGTCTTTTTGGGGTGGAGTGGGGCGGATGATACCCACAGGATAGTTTCTCACCTGTGAGGGCCAGAGGGGTTTACTCGCTGAATTGTTGAATCATGTTAGTGATGATGAGATCAACAGTATGTTTTTTTCTCCTCTTGTGGGGATGGTGACTAAGTTGTTCCATGGCATTTGAGTTTATGAACTCCAAAGGAATTTGGCCAGAGTGTTTGGGCTTGAGTAGTGTCTCCCCAGTCTTTAGGGTTTATAGTGTCACCTAGTAGTATGGTGTGTTGATGAACATTTATCCCCTCAATGTTTTCAGGAAGGCCATGTGAGGGTTCCTGAGTTTTGAGAGGGTGTTGGAGTAACATGCTACAAATTGCAGAGCAGTCTTGGTATGGTTAAGTGCACCTGGATGGTCTCCGATGCATGTCTCTCCTTGAACCAGGTTTCTGTTCTGTCACAGCACGAACTGTCGATGCCACTGGGAAAAGAAAGGAGAGTCCAGTCGCGTGGCATCTTAGAGACTTCTGGCATTGAGCAGCATTACCCCCTTAGTTTTTCTTTTTGTGTTCTTGATTTCATTGTCTTTGATGATAGGGTTTAGCCATGTTTCATTGATTAATGCAATAATGTGAGCAAAAGATGATTGATTTTAACAATTGGCTGTCTTTCTGGTGATATTCCAAAGGGATCCAATAGCTTGGGATGAGATGTTTACTTGACCAGTTGCTTTGCCAAAGATGATCTGCACCTGTCCCCTCTTGGCTTTCAAATAATGGCTAAATCTTTATCCTTTCTCATAGTGCCAAATTAACAACCTACTAACATAGCTAAATGAACTCAAGAAGTAAACCTTGAGGTGTTACTACTCAATGCCAGGAACATAAAAAAAAGAAAAGAAAAGAAATGAAACGAAAACTACACTCCCTTCAAGCCCACCTCACACTCGAGAATATAGGCATATGTGCAGTTACCGAGACATGGTTTAAAGTGGCAGAAATTACCTCGGAAATGCAAAGTTTCAGTGACTTCCACACCTTCAGACCAGTAACTGCACAGGCAAGTGCTAAAGATGGAGGTGTCTCACTATATATCAGTAACAAGCATACCTCTAGGTTGGTCAAACAATATGATGAGATGTAGTTCCTCCATGTGCAGATCATCATAGACAGAATCCTTTACCATATCCTAGCCAGCTATAGGGCACCATCCATGTCCCAAGAAGCCTAAAATGCATACGTGGACCTACTGGAAGCACTTAATATCCAACCTAACACCCTATTCATGGGAGACTTTATTTATCCCTCTATTGACTTGGAATCCTACAATGCCTCAAATCTACAAATACAGAGATTCCTATACTTTGTAAATGCTAACATCCTTGACCAAATAGTGGATACACCCACTAGTGGCCCCAACATACTGGTCCTCGTACTCATAAATTTGGGAGAATGCTGCACCCCCCCAACCCCCCCCCCCCATGTCTTGTCCTCCATAGCAAGGTCTGACTGTAAAGCTGTCTAATTCAAAATCAAAATTAACTCTGCAACCTCAGTAAAACCAGTAACAGTTAGGAACTATTCCAAGGCAAACCATCTTTTATTAAGTGCTGGTTTGTCAAACTCCACTCCCCCTCCAAACCCCGAGAATGCAGCTGCTTATCCTGAATTGCTGTCAGAAACTCTGTACAACCATGTTAATGGCTGCATAGAGACTGTTGTACCTACCAGAAGTAAGCCAGGAACTAGCTCAGGAAACAAACTGCTCTGGTGGCATCCTAGATTAAACAGGATATACAATAAAGAAAAAAATGATGGCAAAATATCAGGAAGAGTAATAAAAATTGTGTCATCAGACTAGGCAAGCAAGATGGCTAATCAGGTCTAACAAAGCCAAAGTTGAAATTAAGAAAGCTTCCCAGGTGAAAGATGGCCATAAGGCCTTCTTTAGCTATGTCAGAAACCTCAAGGGCAGCACATAGCAATGTTCTGAATTGATGGTAAATGGTGCCACATTCACTGAGCTTGGCAATATAGTGCACCTGTTAATGGACAAATTCAGTTCCAGCTTCACTCCAAACCATCTCCCAGAAAGTACCGTCAAACATAACCCCTCCAACTATAACTTGGGAGCATGTACTGGCAGCACTCACTAAAGCCAAGAACACACACTAAATGGGTCCCAGTAACATCCCAGGATGCCTCCTGAACAGTGTGAAATATGACTTATCAGGACTCCTGGAGTCACTATTTAACTGTAGTCTTAAAACAGGCTTTGTGCCACGAGAATGGAGGACTGTGACCATCATCCCCCTTCATAACGGAGGACCTTCAGCAGATCCTGGAAACTACAGACCCATTAGTCTGACTAGTCTTTTTGCAAAGCCATTGAAAGAGTTATCATGGAAATTATCAACAAGGACATAGGAGACATCCAGACACTAGATCCAGCCCAGTTTGGCTCTATGAAAGGAAAGTCATGCTTACTGAACATGGTGGAATTCTTTGAAAAGATCACTAAGGCAATGAATGATGGGAAAACATGGCATGCTGCCTACCTAGATCCAGCTAAATCATTTGATATAATAGCCCACTCGATCATTGTCAACAGACTTACAGAGCTAGGCATAAACCCCTTTATCATACACTGGATAGCTAACTGTCTCACTGATAGGACCCAAAAAGTTAAGATCAGTGAAACCACCTCTATAAAGAGGCCAGTCACTACTGAAGTCTCTCAGGGCTCTGTGTCACACCCACTCCTCTTTGGCATTTACTTCTTGGAGGTCAAAGCCAATGTCAAAGGCCTCTAGCTGACCAATTTTACAGATGATTGCAAACTTGGAACAGTCATTGAATCTCTGCAAGATGAGAACACCCTTCAGGAAATTAAGTGCTTGGTGCCAAAATTATGGCTTAAAACTCAGTACCAGGAAATGCATTATAACACCTTTTTGGAAGTTGGCTACCCTGGGTAACTATATCATCGTTAAAACACCCCTAAAAGTTGATTCACTAGTTAGGGATGTAGATAATAACCTAGACTTTGACCAACATGTGTTCAGGGTAGTAGAAAAATCCTTCTATGTTGCTCAACTTGTAAGTAAGTGCATGGTATCTAGATCCAGAGAGGTCAAGTGCTTACGTTTTGGAATATATTATAATTCCAACAAGTAGACTACTGATGCTAAAGTAAATGATTACAGCAGCTTTAGGTATTTTTTGAATGTCAGTTTTTCTTAATAGATCTATGTTTCATTGATTGTATTTATTTTAATACCATTGCATTCCTGCAACTTGTCTTGATGAACCTTTTCCTGATGTGCAAGAAGGAAGACACAGGGCTACTAGTTTAACAGATCTAAATTTTGCTACATAAATAGGACAGGTAATTATGGTAGACACTTATTTTTAAGATAGGTTGCCTCTTTAAGAACAGTCTAAGTATCCATGTGAATGATTGGTCAGTGCTAAGCCAATTTAACTATTTGAATTTTAACTGGAAGCTCACCCCTGGTATGGAACTGTTTGTCTGAAGAAGTCCAGATAAGATCACCTATATGAATTTAATTTGTGGGTCATATTGAGGTGCACAGCTAGGGTTATAAGAGTCCTAGTGGTCGTTAGCCTAGTATACAGCTATGAATCTATGAACCTATGGCTTTATTTAGGTGATTGTTTCTCAAGTAAATTAATGATCAAACTAAGTAGAAAAAATAAATAACAGAAATACAATAAACAGCAGAAATAAATAAAGGTAAAAAAGGTGAATACCCAAAAAAAAAGCACAATATTCTCATTAAAATACTAGAAGATAAGGTTGTGAAGTGAGTTACACATATTGGATAAATAGAGCACTTCAAGGCTGAATGACAAAAGTCAGAAGACCACAACAATAATATGATAAGCATGGATAAAAGTAACTATCAGTTATATGCTGAGACAAAAGGTGTGTTTTTATAGAGCTGTTGAAATCAGAGAGTACTGGGACTTTCCTTAATTATTGGAGGTGGAGAAACCAGAGATAAGCCTGGTTGCTAAGTGATCGTATTCCAGAGGTCTCTAGATAAGCTGTAGCAACCTCTGAAATCATAGCAAAGAGGAGCTTATGGGCCTATCTGGGCAGTAGGGAACCAAAAGCTTCTTGAGGTATTATAGACTCAGATCATATACAGCTAAATAAACCAGTAGCAAGTCTTTAAAGAGAATTTGTAATCAAACAGGCATCCAGCCAGTGATATTTCCATAGAATGAGAGTAATATAAATGTAATGAGAAGTACTTGTGAGTAACAATGCTATGGAATTCTGTACTTACTGCAGGCAATCAGGCTCACTTATCAAGCAGCCTCAGGTATAGAGAGCAACAATAGTTAAACTGAGAAAGCACAAAGGCATGTACTATTACTGAGAGGTCATTTGGTAGAAGAAGGTGCTTGATGCAGGAGATATTTTGAAAATGGAAGTAGGAAATCTTCACAACAGTTGACAACTGGGTGTGTTGATCATGCTGTCATCAAAAAATCACACCAAAGTTTTTCACCTTGTTGCAAAAAAGCCAAGTTGTCATTATCGTAAACCACAGCAGGTCGTGTCCATTCTTAGGATTTACAGGTATTGCTCTAACTGGTATCTTCCACTGGCAGATCCTGTTTAAGTCCGACATTTGGACATCAGTTCTTCTTTATAACCTACCCCAATATTGCTAACAGATTGTCTTTTTCCTGGGTTAAATTGTGCAGTTTAATGTGGCCCAGGGTAGCCTTATGATGAATGCACCAGTTGCCTGTTGGTTATCATCTTTTTGGTACATTGTGTTGTTCCAGACCGCCCTTACTTTCAAAGAACTCTGTCATGAAATTTGGAATTTGCCTTTCTTGTAATTCCCAATCCAATGCTGTCTTTTCTGTATGCCCCAACAATTGGGTATATCAGATCCATATGAATCCAATGCCAGCAACTAAATTTCCATTCCAAGACTCAAGCTCCTCCCCTCTCCCATAATGCTTTGCCATCAACCCTCCAACAGGACAAAACAGGACGCTGATCCGCCAGGCTGCTCTTAGCAACTTCACCTTTTCAATCTGTGTGATCTTCTGGAAGCTTCTGCAAAGCAGATCTCCGAACAATGTGATGAAGACATTCTTGAAAGCCCATTTACAGTTAGGGGTTCTTTCCACTTCGTCTGCCAGAGGTGTAGTGAGATCTTGCCCGCCCAACCCCCAGTTTATTTTTTATTCTCCTGTCCATCTGTTAGTTCTGGTGGTTTTGTATCTGGGTATTTCCTGCGTGGTTCCTCTACCATGGTCAACGACTTGGATGTCGTCGGCTGTCTATATCATTGACCCACTTGACCCTGACTATGTCGGCTGTAGATGAGTCCACAGGCTAAGGGGTTGGCATCTAGCCTTGGAGGCTGGGGTTGCCTCCGTGGGATTTGGAGCCTTCTCTGCCTCTCTGGGATTGGGGTGTTGACAGCTTGACTTTGGCATCCACATTGAAGACCACCAGAGCAATGTTTGGGAGTGGACTTCTCTCTGGGTCTTCTGATCTGAGGGATCCCCCCTTGTGTCCTGCCTCATTCTCAGCATTCAAGGCATTTGAGAAGATTCTCTCCCAGTCAAGAGACGGGGTGATCCATACATTCCCAGATCCAGTCCAAATTTTTACTTTTCTGGATTTTGATACCTCATCATCTGTCCTAGGGATATGTGGCAATGGCTAGTCTTGAGACAACCCGAACAGGGGGTTCTCCTGTTACTTTCCCATCGAAGATGTCTCCTTTGGAGAGCTTCGTAAATCGCTTTAACAGAGGGGAGGATGTTTCACTGAATTCCCCCTTCTCCAAAGGAGTCAGTGTTCCTCGATACTTTTGGGGCATCCCCATCTATGACCTTGGTGGTCCCCCCCAACAGACATATTAGTTGACCTAGTATCCCAGCAAGCTTGGAAGGAGCTGCATGTAGTAGAATCCATTCCTTTTAAGCTGGACAAGATTTTGGTATCTGCCAAAGACAGTGCACATTGGAATAAAGGGCATGCAGTGGATGCCATTGTGGTGGCAGCAAACACTTAGAAGGAACTTTCTGAGAAGAGTACCTCTGTCCACTCCCCTCCCACTCCTCCCACAGGGAATCCAGGTCTGTGAACGGATTTGGGAAGCATGTCTATGCTTCAGCAGCTTTTGCCCTACAAATGCTGAACTACATGGCTCACGTGACCAGATTGCCAAGGGATTTGACAAGGGAACTGTCAAATAAGCTTACAGAGGTCACAATGGTGGAGTCCCATAGGGCATTGAAATTACAGCTGGCCACCATGCAGTCTATTGCCAATGTGTCCATGTGTACTGTCCAACACAGAAGATAGCATGGTCAGAGGAGCAGATACCAGTCTTACTGTTTGCCACAATGACTGGATGCATCTGTGTGGTTTTGCAGAAAGTTCTAAGATGTATTTCATGAATACCCCTTTGATGGGTCTGCCTTATTTGGACCCAAGGTCAAAGATACACTAACCAGGAGTGAGAAGGACAGAAAAACCTTCTTTACCATCAGAATCTGTTTCTAAACACTTCAGAGGTCATTTTCTCATAACCAGAAGAATGGAAATGTTTTTGGTTCCAGAACTCTCAGAGTTTTACCCAGGACACTTCTGACAAGAATCCTCAGGGCAGAGTGAGATCCTAAATGAATGTCACCCAAGAGGCAGAGGTAGATGGCAGAACCAGAGGTCTTGAGATCTTGTCACTGAAAAGCTCCTGAAGAACTGCCTGGCTGTATTTCTCTGGAGGCAGCTGGGGGGGGGTGCACTTAACTCTCTACTCCCAAGCCTGGATGGCTATCACCCCCAACTCTGGTTGTTGAAGTTATAGCCAGAGGCTATTGCAATTGCACCCTTTCACATATCTTCCAAAATTGAAACCCAAGATCCATCCAGATGTCTGACCCTGATAAAGAATGCAGCAGCACAGGAAATTTTAGAGCTGCTAGAATGGAGTAGTCAAGGAGTTCCCACCAGACCAGAGAGGATCCAGATTCTATTCAAGATTCTGTTCAGCATCAAAAAAGAATGGAGATTGAGACCTAAGGCTAGTCCTGGCCCTAATTTGTCAAGTAAACATTATTCTGGATGGGCATGATACAGTCCATACTCCCTCTTCTGAAGAAGGACAAATGGATGGGCTCAGTGGACATGCAGGATACCTGCTTTCATATCATGATAGCCAAACAGTCCAAGAAGTTCCTACAGTTCCAGCCAGAAACCAGTCATTTCTAGTTCAGAGCACTGCCCTCCGGTCTGAACACATCCTTCCAGGTATCACCAAGTGTATGGCAGTAGTAGCAGCCTGACTCAGGTTGCAGGGGTACCCGGTGTTCCTGTACTTAGACAACTGGCTCATTACAGCCACCACAAGAGATTCACTAGCTTGATCTAGAGACTTCTTACTCTATTTGAGCTTTTCCTTAGGAATAATAGTAAATTCCAAAAAGTCCAAACTGGATCTGGTTCAAGATTTAGAATTTACAGAGTGCCAGTTGGACACCACCACTCAGATAGCCAGACCTTCTCTATCCAGACTGCCCTCTCTACATCTTCAAGCCTCTCAAGTGATATGCCAACAGAATCCTCCAGCATACTCGATTCTCCACCTGTTGGGATGCATGGCAACTGCAATCACTCTAGTCCCACATGGAAGTTTTTTTATGGTAGTACTGCAGTGCAGACTGTCCACCCAGTAGTCCTTGTTGCATCTTCTGTTGCACCACCTTGCCAGGCTCACCTACTTCTGCAGACAACATATTCTGTATGGTCTGAATTCCCTACTGGCTGCTTTAGGAAGTCCCTTTGTGTTTTCCCCATCGAAGGCCACTGTAACTATAGAAGCCTTCTCCCTGGGGTGAAGGGGGCATTTTGAAGGGAGAATGGTCCAAGAAACCTGGTCCCAGGCTGAGACCAGCCTTCAAGTCAGTGTCCTGGAGATATGTGTAGTCCCCTTCTTGTGTCAGGCCTTTTAGGATTGCCCCCCTCTTGGGTACGGTAGTGGTACAGATGGACAACATGTCAGTGGCCTGATACATCAACAGACAAGTTGGGACCTTGTGTCGAGATGCCATGATGATGCAACATGGACCACTGGGTGTACATTGGTGTTTCAGTAAGCAACGTCTTCCCAGCATTTTTTGTTGCATCACATATCCTGGGCATGTTCAGTATTGTAGTGGACAAATTGAGCAGGTCATTTCTTCTGCCACGTGAATGATCCCTCAATTTGCCAGTTCATCCAAGATCTTTAGCCACTAGAGCCAGCTTTGCTGTGGTCTATTTGCAGCCTGACCAATACTAAGTGTAGCAACTTTTTCATCCTGATCCCTCAGGAGGAACCATCACCAAGGGACACTCTAGTCCATACTTGTCCACCAGGGCTCCTGTACACTTATCCCCTGACTTTCCTGATTGTCAGTTTTCTTCAGAAAGCAGCATGGTGTAAGGTGTGATTCTCATTTCCCCTTTTGGCCTGAGCAAATTTGGTTCCCCCTCCTTTGGCCTCACATAGTATGACCACACTGTGTTCTGGATCCCCTTCCAGATCTGATCTCTCACCCATCCAGTAGGCTTCACCCAGGCATCAAACCTTCAATCTGACCACTTGGTTTCTCCACTTCCAGTGATGCCCAGAAATTCCCTTCTGTCTTCCCGAGCTATACAGATTCTCACATCTTCCCAGAAGCCCTCCTAAGTGGAAAAGGTTTACTATTTGAACTAGTTCTAAAGCTCTAGACTATTTCTTGGCACCCTTGTGTATAATATTGGACTTCCTGGTGGGCCTCTCCCACATAGAGGACAGTTATTCTATAATCAACGTACAACTTTTAATTTTCATGTGGGGGAGCAGTATGTTTCCATTGCTTCCTTGAGGCTGTTAAAAGCATTCTTAAGTGGTGCTTTTCTTTTGACACTCCCTCTGAGGGATCCTGTGTCTCCTTAGGACATGAAGGCCCTGTTGCAGATTCTTTTGAGCCTGTGACTTCTGTAGATCTGAAGATGTCCATCATTCCCACTGCTGCAAGTAGCCTTTAGGTTAGCTTCATAAAGCTCTGCCCCCTCCTCCACATTCATTCCGATTGCTAATTGGCAAGATTGAGGAGAGAAATCAGCAGTCAGAGTGAAGACTTCTTCACTGCTTTCTTGCCATCTTGAAATGAAGTATCTTTTGGGCTTCACAGGACAAGCAATTAATGAAGAGCTTCATTTCTGGTAGATAAGTCCCTGTTGGGGAACCCCTCCAAGCAGAAAGTATTGCCTTTTAAGAAAGTATATATTTATTTTACTTTTCTGAATGAAAGCTGAATCTTTGCTGTAAGAAACCTGGAATTTTGCCAATATTGGAAGTTTCATGTCAGGTACCGCTATTTATAACTACCAGTGCTAATTAGCTAATTAGGGGCTAACTTTGAGTAAATATATGTTCTGCTTGTGTAAATTTTTAAAATTGTAACCAAAACATTTATTTTGGGATGGAAAGAGAATTGGTTTATATGGTGTAGTGCATATGTAACATTCCTGCCATTTTTCTTTTACAGTCAGTATTTTTATTTTAGTAAAAGGAGTCCTGACAAGGAAATTATGTGCTGCTTGGGCTTTTACTTTGTAAATGGACTTGGACAAGAAGTACGAGTGTAAATGTGTTGCTTGTGTTATGCAGACTTACTCTGCACCTAGGCAAGATTGAGTGAACC
This sequence comes from Protopterus annectens, assembly GCF_019279795.1. Lineage (NCBI taxonomy): Eukaryota > Metazoa > Chordata > Ceratodontiformes > Protopteridae > Protopterus > Protopterus annectens. The sequence goes on from NC_056739.1 coordinate 1,065,704,403, forward strand.
TGCTGTGGCAACTGGTTGTTCCTCAGACCAACCGCTTACCTCTCCGCCTTCCTCTGGAGTAGTCCTTTCAGTCATCACAAACCAGGGTGGCAGCCACATCCTGTTTGGGTTTTCCAGTGTCCGATCCAGGAATGGGAGAGCCATCTTTTCTATTGCCGGAGGACACTCTGTGAGATTCTTCAAAGGGTAACCAAGGAAAGAGACCATAGACTGGGCAGATGTTCCTCCTTCGAGTTGGTCTTCTTCAACAGGAACTCTTACTGAGAAAAAAACAAAAGATTTAACATTGTTTATTTCAAGAAGTGATCACAGTTAATAAGTCTGATGTTCTTATTTTAGCGAAGCATGCATTACAGGCTATGAATCCATGTGTTCAGAAATTATTACAGGTGGGTATCCCCTGAAAAGAAATCCCTGAGGAAACTGTGTCTGAGGATTCTGATTATGACAGAGATGATACTTATTCTCTTTCAGTTTCTCAATCCTTACTTTAAATCTCTGAAGAAGGTACAAATTTTCTATCTCATGGGAATTTTCTTTTAATCAGACCATAGCCATGATGAATGAGGTATTTTTATGGAAAAAAATAGATGTTCTTCCTGAACTGAGGAGATCTTTTGATATGTTACAGATGGATATTGCTCATTCCTCACCTCTTATACTGCTGGTCTTGCAGGATGTGTTGAGTGTTTCCTGTAATCATCCTGATACCTAGCCATCCATCCTTAAAAAAGCAGAAAAAACATATAAAGTGTCTCAGACTAATACATTTCTTTTCTCTTACCTTAGATCTGAGTTAGCTGCAATATCCACTGTATCTACTGCTGGGAATATATTGGGTTTGAGCAAATGCTCTTCACCAGGTGACTAGGAAGGCAAGATATTAGACAGTGTATGTAAGAAAGAGCATGTATGCTTCTTCCACTTCGGCTTTCAGAATTCTCAATTTCCAGTCATATATGTGGAAGTCTTTGCTTTGTTATATGGATAGTCTGAAGGAACTTGCTACTTTTCTGCGTACAGAAGAAAGATTTTTTTTTAATCATACTGTTTCTACCTGGTCCCAGTTATCCAAGCATACCTTGAAGAGTGTGTATGATTGTACAAATACTTTGTCTAGAGTGACTGCTACTCCTGCAGTGTTGCAAAGATATGTTTGGTTAAGAAATCAAAAGATGTGAAGTTGTTCTGTCTCGCCATTCATTCTTACAGATGGGTTCGGAGCTGATCCACGGTTCCAAGTCAGCCTTCTACAAAGCTCAAGGTCTTCAGATAGCTCGCGGCCAAGTCCCTATCCCATGATGCACCTTGAGTTACCTCAGATCTAGTTTGCCGCTGCAATAGAGCAGAGGTTCCTCGCTTAGCTCGGGCCAGTACAGTTTTTCTTATTCTATTATTATTTAGCTAGTAGTGTTAGTTCTCTGCTATTACAGGTAATCTTTAATTCTTATAGCTTTTATAGCTTAACAGAGATATTCCCTTTCCCTTTGGTGTGCCTTTCATTATTATAGCTTTTGGCCGTCATTTTCGCTATTAGGCCTGTTATATTTAGAGTAGTTTAAATAGTAGTTAATGTGTGTTTGTGTGCCTTTGAACAGTGACAGTTTAGTCACAGTGTTGGGTTTTATATATCTGTAGCTTATTTAGAGTGGTTTGATAAAATAGTGAGTGTGTGTTTTCATAGGGACAATTTAGTCACAGTATATATAGCCCATAGTAGTTTAGGGCTTATTTAACTACTTTTGGGTATTCCTAGTCCTTTTACAGTACAGTAGTGTTTTTCTAGATACTGTATAGTTGATTGAGGCTGACCAGGATAGAGATAAGCATCCCAAGTCAGGCTTTAAAAAGTGTCTAAAATGTGGACAGAAAATGTCTCTAACAGCCATGTAAACTGTCTGTATTGTCTTGGAGCCTTACACCTACAGGAAAGCTGCTCCATTTGCCATTCGTTTTCTTCTATAGTTCTTCAGGAGATAAAGAGATAGCTTATTGACAGAGGACTGCTGAAACTGTCCTTTCAGGAAGCTTTGAGTGACCAGGAGAAGTCTAGTAAGTCTTTCAAGGCTTTTACGTCAGAAGTTAAAAAATACAAGAAAACATCATCGGCTCCACAGCCCTCGAAGCTGACCCTCTTGTCTTTTTGGAGCCGGTCCCCAGTCCTGGAACCAGTATCCGAGGTACTAAAATCTCCAATACTTCAATCAGTGCCTCCTTCCATCCATTCATCTCGGTCCTCGATTAGCCTTTCCGATTTGGATGTGGATCGTGTGGTGCAGAAGTTGTCACAGGCACCGGCATTTGCGAAATGTTTATCGGCTCCAACACAAGCGGTTTTGGAACCAAAAACTGTCTTGCCATCAACTTCATTTCCTCCATACCAGTCCTTCAGAGCCGGAGGAGTCAGACCTGATGATTGTTGAGCCTTCGGAACTGATGCGTGTTCCAGTGTCATTGGTTCCGTGTACTTGGACTTCCTCAGCGCCAATCGAGGAGTCTAGGAGCAGACACTCTCCAGTTGGGTCTGGGATAGTCAGACTGACTTGTCAGTTCCAACTTTGCCTCTCGGGGCTTTGGCTTGGATGAGCTCAGCTCCTACCTCTGGTTCGGAGCCCACTGTCCCGGTGCCAGGGGATCCATGGTTTCCTTGGATCCAGTGTTCACTTCTCATCGGAGCAGAGGTGCCTTTGAAGCCATGAGCAGAGTGATGTCTCCCAAAATATCTATGACTTCAGGTCCAACTTCCTCCTCCCCAAAAGTGCCTGTATCCACTTTCTGCCTCACAGATCCTATTGAAGCGTAGAGACCCTGAGCCTCAGGAAGCCCCACTGGGTGGCCCCTGCTCTTCCGAAGTTCCCAATGAAGAGGTTGCCAGGAAGAGAATTTGTAAGAGGAAGCATCTAGACTCCCCACAGGGGTCTCTCACATCAGACACTGACTTAGATGAGTCAGAAGGGTCCCCACGGTCCCCCTCTGAAGATATCTCATTTGCTGAAATATTAGAAATCCTTAGGCAGAGGGGTGGCTGGCAGTCCACCAACCCTACTGAAGATGAGTTGGTTCTCCTGAAGGCTTTCAGGTCTCAACCCTCCACCTCTTGGGTGGCTCCACCCTTCGATGAGCTCATGGAGCTGGTCTCATGAAGGGCATGGGAGTCTCTGTACACCATGGAGCCTGTCCTTAGGAGGCCCAATAAATTTATTTCTGCCCCTCAGGAAAAGTCTTTTTTTTGCCATGGGAGTGCCAGTTGATGCCATGGTGGTGGTGGTAGCCACCAAAAAGGAGATGTGGGAAACTTCCTCTATCCATCCTCCTAACAGGGATTCCAGGATCATGTATAGATACGGGAAGTGCACGTACAGTTCAGCGACTATTGCCTTGCCTTCACTGAACTATCTCACTCATTTTACTAGCTTGCAAAGAGATCTCCTAAAAGAGCTTGGAGATACTCTTCAGGGTACAGTAGCTGCAGGAGCTTCTGACAAAGTCTCCTCTCAACTTGCTACCCTCAATTCCATAGTGAACTCGTCCATGTGTCTCATTTCATAAGCAGCTGATGGAATGAGTAGGGCAGCAGGTACAGGAATTGCTCTCAAGAGACATTCCTGGATGCACTTGTGTTCCTTCATGGAGCCCTTTATGTCATCCTTTGTCAACTCCCCTTTTGATGGCTCATCCCTTTTCGGGCCCATAGTTAAGGAAACTTTGACCAGGTGTGAGCAGGAAGGAAAGACTCTGTCTGCCGTCGGAGTCCGTTTTTCCACCCCTACCAGAGTCTACCCCAAGGGTCAAAGGGGAGGAAAGATGTGGTTCTGAAAAGCCCAAGGAGTCTTTCTGGACACACGTGGTGACCCCCCTCCAATTATGGAAGACACCGCCCTTGCGGCAGAGGGGGTCCACAAAACCAGAGCGACCGAGACCAGTCCTTTGGGAAGCCCTAGCAGCGCTCCTGAAAGGAGGCCCGACCATCCTGCTCTGGAGGCAGTCGGGGGTCGCTTATCTTTGTATCCAGATGCCTGGTCATGGCTCACCTGAGGCGTTTAGGATTCCAGGTGTTTCCGTACTTAGACGATAGCCTCCTCACTACCACCACCAGGCATCAGCTAATACAAGCCAGGGACACCACTCTTTCACTCTGCAATCATCTGGGCATTACAGTAAATTCAGAAAAATCTGCCTTGTCGCCATCGCAACATATCATTTTTATCGGAGCAGAATTGGACACCACCACTTTGAGACTTCCAGCAGAAAGAGTTTTACTACTGTGTCAGCAGTTCCACAATATCAGATCCAAGGATAAGGCTCCAGCATCAGAAGTGCTAAAATTGTTAGGCATGATGGCAGCTGCAATACTAGCGATGCCGTTGGGTCGCATGCACATCTGGATCCTGCAGTGGCTCTTATTCACTCAATGGTCTTACCAAGAGCTTCTAATGTCTCATCTCATAATGATCACAAACTCATGCAAATAGGATCTTCAGTGGTGGTTGACCTCTCTTCATGTAACAATAGGTCGTCCTTTTATCCTGCCTTCACCAGTGCCCACAGTGACCATGGATGCTTCCCTGATAGAGTGGGGGGGCATTTTCAGGGAAGAACAGCCCAAGGCACATGGACCGAACAGGAGACACATTTGCATATCAATGTCCTGGAGATGAGAGTGGTACTTCTGGCGTTACAGTACTTCCAGGACTCTCTTCCTCTGGGAACAATTGCGATTCAGATAGACAACATGTCGGTGGCCTGGTACTTGAACAAACAAGGAGGAACCAGGTCCTATCCCCTTTGTCGTGAGGCCCTAAGAGTATGACAGTGGACTACATCCACCCAGCGCTTTCTGTTAGCAACACACATCCTGGGGAAATCCAACATGATAGCAGACAAACTGAGCAGGGCAATTTTGTTGCCTCATGAGTGGTCCCACAAGAAAGAGATAGTGGAGAGAATATTCTGCAGGTGGGGCCAGCCTTGCTGCAACCTTTTTGCCAACCACATGAACACAAAAAGCAGAAGCTACTTTGCCCTGATTCCCCCTCCGGGAGAAGCCCCAAGGGACACACTCATACACAATTGGCCTCTGGGTCACCTCTATGCTTTCCTACCAATTCCCTTGATACCCAAAGTATTGCAGAAAGCAAAAGCCCTAGGAAGGACCATCATTCTAATAGCCCCTCATTGGCCTCGTCAGATTTGGTTCCCCTTCCTTCAACTTCATCTGTTGGAAGAGCCTTGGACTCTGGATCCAGTTCCAGACCTTCTCACGCATTCGTCAGGAGCTCTTCATCCCTCTCTTCAGTCCCTGAAATTGACAGCTTGTCTGCTCCAATTCCCAACGTAGCCAGGTTCTATAACCTCTCAATTGAAGCGCAACATATATTGATATCTTCTCATAAGTCCTCGACTAGGAAGCTATACCTTAGCAAATGGAGAAGATTTTCTATATGGGCTTCTCAAAATAATATTGATCCCTGCCAAGCCCCTATTTCCTCCATATTAGAGTTTTTGACTATGCTTTTCAATAAAGGAGCAGCAGCAGCAACAGTTCAGGTACAACTTGCTGCTGTCTCTAATTTTCACCTTAGCTCTGAAGGATTAAACATAATGGCACACAAATTATCCAAAGCCTTTCTCAAAGGGACCTTTCACCTCAGACCACCTGTGAAATCCCCTTATACTCCATGGAATCTAAATTTTATGCTTTCATGAATTATTCTCCCACCTTTCAAACCAGCCTCCTCATGTGATTTGAAATATTTATCATGGAAGACTATCTTTTTAGTAGCCATCACTTCTGCCCGTAGAGTGTCAGAGCTTCAGGCCTTGTCTATAAAGCCTCCATATTTGATTTTCCATGCTGACAGAGTGTCCCTGCAAAGAAATCCGTCATTTCTACCCAAAGTTTGTACTGAAGGTAACCTTAACCAGATCATAGATTTGCCAGTGTTCTTTCCCAAACACACCAACAACTTAAGAGTATATGCTGCACAAGCTCGATGTTCATTGAGAGCTTAGATTTTACCTCGAGAGAACAAAAGAGTTCAGAAAATCAGAACAGCTTTTTGTTTCCTTTTCAGATTCCAGAAAAGGTATGCCAGTGGAAAAACAACACTGTCTAAATGGTTATCTGATTGTATTACGTTTATTTATTCAGCTGTTAATTTACCTGTGCAACACAAAATTAAGGCTCATTCTACCAGAGCAGTGTCCACATCTTCTGCCTTTTCTGCCAGGCTTCCTATAGACAACATTTGTGCAGCAGCCACTTGGTCAAGACCTCATACCTTTATCACTCATTACAAAACTGACAAGGCCTCCAGGGACAGGGCTTCCTTTGGGTCTACTGTCCTGAAAAACATACTCCTGTGAGCCACCCGAGAAAGATGGTGCGTGGGGCACTACCCATCTGTAAGAATGAACAGTGAGATAGAACAACTTCACATAAAGAAGTTATGTACTCACCATAATGTTCCATGTGAGTTGTTCATCTCGCCTTCATTCTTACTTCCCACCCTCCTACCCCCTCCAGGGTTTTTCGAGGACCGAGATACTAGCTTATCCTGGCTGCTCAATCTTTCTTTGGGTTTTCTTCTAAAGAGTGATAGAATGGCCCATGGTATTATTAGATGCAGCAAACAAGATCTGAGGTAACTCAAGATGCATCATAGGATAGGGACTTGGCCTCGAGCTATCTGAAGACCTTGAGCTTTGTAGAAGGCTGACTTGGAGTCGATGATCGGCTCCAAACCCATCTGTAAGAATGAAGGCGAGATGAACAACTCACATGGAACTTTATGGTGAGTACATAACTTCTTTTTTGCTGATGTGAGGTATTATTTGGCTCGTAAGCTACCCAGGTGCTCAAATAATATAATGAAAGAACCTTGGTACAAATCCTCAAGGCCTCTCTCTCACAAAAAAGCCAAATAGGCACAGCCATTTTCTAATAAACAAGATACTAAGAAGAGATGGCTGGAGGATAATACAAGAAACAAAAATCCTTTCAGGGTCAGACAGACCAACAGTACAGAATGACTATGCCTGCATTCCCCTTCCCTCCAGGCAGTAGCTTTTCAAATCTGTCCTATAAACTGGTCCTCTACATCCCTCTTTGGCAAAAAATTGTCTCAGATTCTTGGGTGTTAAAAGTAGGGCAGGAGGGCTGCAGATGGCACTGGATGCAAAAAACTTTCAGGGAAATTCCTCCCCATCCTCTGAACCAAACAGACTTTTTTTTCCCTCAAGTTCTTTGATCTTTTCTCACCCAAGGAGTCATAAAACCAATGTCTGAAAGTCAAAGGGGGCAAAGTTTTCTATTCCAGAATGTTTTTGGTACCAGAGAAAGAGGTATATTAGAGACCAGTGGTAGATCTTTCATTTCTAAACATGTATGTGAAATAACAAAATTCAAAATGTTGACCTTACAGAACGTCATTCCTCCCATGAGTTATATGGTAACATTAGACTTGAAAAAATGCTTATTTCCACATTCCCATAGCCATAGGCTTCAGGAAATATCTAAGGTTCTCTCTGGGTACATCATTGTATAAGAAATCATGTCTCAAGGTATTGTTATGATGTGCATTGCTGTCAACAACCACTCAGTTTGCATTTATATGTCTTGCCTAGTGAAACACTTTACATGCTTTTTTGTTACATTTCACCATGACATGACTCATGTATTCTTGCCAACATTTCTTTTATTAGCAGATTTGGCATTATTACTTTCTCTCCTTTAAGCAATAGACCTTGGATGCCATTCAGTACCTCTTTAACTAAAAGTGTGGTTGGATTTCTTTCTTACAGAAATCTTTTGAACTGTCCTTTCTTTTACTCTTCCATTTCAAAGCATTATCATCTCCAGATCATCTTGAATGTACTTCTTTCTAATACTTTAAAAAAATATTCAGCTTCCCTTTGTTCATGGACAGGTGTAGACTTTCCAAATTCACTTTTGAGTTACTCCTCAAGCAAATCTTCTTAATGCTGTGGTAGATGCAAAAGACTAAGCATATCTACTACATGCAGTTCCTTCACACTTAAGTCATATTGCTGTGGTCTTAGCATCATTATTTGCAAGCTTAGTGATACCTTGTAAAATAACTTCTTAAATATACTTTGCATTGATTTATGGTTTGCTCCCATCAAAATGGCAGTCATGGTACTGGAGGGACTTTACAGAAAAGGACAGGAGTAAGTGTCTGACACTGAGTCACCCATCATTGGGGAAGGAGGAGCGTGGCTTACTGTAGTGGTGACACTTTCAGGAGTGCAGGTATATTATGTGCAGCAAGAAACCTGGAACTGAGTTGAGCTGCTAGCTGGGAGGTTGCACATATCTGTACCAATTATGTACCTTCCAAGAATCAGCAGCTGTGTAGTGTGTAATCTGCTGAGGGGGTTGGGGAAAGGGCAGTCCAGATGATTGGTAGAATGGCCCACTCCCTAACACATTTCACTGGAGAATGAACACACTGGACTACTATTGACTTGAGGGAAGAGCAGTGGTCAAATAGGTGCAGGAAAGGGGAGACAATTGATAGATCTTATGGATCCACAAAAGAAAATGCTTCAGTAAATATGATCATGAAACTTTTCACATTCATATTATATGGCAAGCCGCTCTGTCTCTGAGTTTATGTCCTCTAGCATTCTGTAAAATGTCTCAGCCATTGAGTAGCTGGTTTACTTTCCTGTAGGCTCACCACAATAATTCTGACTGACATTATCTTGTAATGAGACTGAGTCATTCACATAAAGCACTTCAGCCCGGATATTTCATTTACCAAGATTTTTTTTTCAATAAATTTTATTTTTATTTTTACATTAATAACTGTCACAGATAAAAAACATCTTACAACATGACCATATATATATATGTTATACATTGATGTCAATACCACAGGATATAGGTCGTACAACATATCTATTTACACTATGTACATAGATGCTTTCACTGTTAATTCCACAGTTATACAGACAGTATATATATTCGTAATATCCAAGTTATTATTTAATATCTGAACTTGTATGTGTTCTTCGGTTCCATTAGAGTGCATTTCTAAGTTGCTGTGTGATGAATTATGCTAATTTAATATTAAAGGTTTGTTCCCAAATTTCTCTGAATTTCATGTTTTTGTTTCTTTTATCTATTACTATTTTATGAGCTAAAAGGTGTTGTATAGCTACTTGTTTAAAACCCTCCCAAGAGATATTTATCGTATCTAGCCATTTAAAAGCTATATACAGTTTCATTAGTAGGAAGATTGTTAAAAGTGTATTTGCTTGTTTTCTTGGTATGTTGGGTAGAATGTGTAATAGAGTGAATTCCCAAGTTAATGTTGATGTTTGCTAACCCATTTTTTGTAATTGTACCATGAGAGAGTTCCAGAGTTTACAGACACATTTACAGCTCCAAAATACATGGATTAAGTCAGCTATCTGGTCCTTACAGTGTGTGCAGAAAGGTGATTTTGATGTGTTAAATTTGTGTAGGACTGCAGGTGTAAAATAAGCATTATTACTGATCATGAGCTGAGTGTATGCTAACTTTTTGAGGGGTAGAATCTTCAGTGTTAGATTGATTGCCTGGCTTAACATTTACCAAGATTTTAAACATTTTAAAGCTGTTTTGCCATGCAGTCCAGTACCATTCCACATCATGTTCCAATAATTTACTTAAATGGTAAATATATTTTTAAAAGCATAGGTTAAACTTAGGAGATACATTATTGCTCTTCTGAGAGCCTGTTTGTCATCTGATTCAAGGAATCTGCACTATAGCTCGTACATACTTAGTCTCTTGTTTCAGATCTATCTGGCAGTAAGACATGACCCATATAGCTCAGCTCTATAACTCATATTCAGCTTGAGGTAATTCCATATAATCCTTTTCAGTACTTCAGTCGGCCTTGCATCATGGTGTATCTTGGTTTGACCCTATGCCAGTATACCATTAGTTATAGTCAACCATCAAACATTCTACTGAATTGTCCCTAATTTGCGAGGACATTCCTCATTGTAGCTTAAAATTTTGATCTTTTCATCTTAAAATCTTTCACATTTTGGAGACAAGACAATGGTTTACAGTGAACGGATAATAGCAGTCTTTAAAGTTACAGACCTCTTTTACCTCAGAGAAATGCATGATAAAGTTCACTTATTCTATAAGCTTTTAAAGTTAGCAGTACAACTATTTAAAAATTATCTCTGATTTGAGGCCTTAATCCCTCATTATCTTTGTCTCCATCTTCTAGTCTGCAGATAAGAAATCAAGAGCTGTGCCATCAAGCCATTCAATTAAATGTGCAGCTGCACTCCTGAAGCAGTTCAGATGATAAATACTAAATAATAACTGACTTAAATATACACAGTTTGGAAATTTCTTCATCAATCTTTTTTGGCCAAAATCCTTGAGAAGTTAAGCACAAAAGTATACTTTGCTACTGGCATTATAGACAGACCCTGGTAATTCAACTGTACAAAGTGGATGATGCTTTCTTTTTTTCTTTCTGTTCAAATCTTTTGGATCTGTACAAATACATATTGTTGCCTTACTTCACTACAGAATGCTGTTGGACCTCTACTAGCCTCTGTTTATTTTTGAGTTGCCCTCTTTTCAAAGGGTTAACTATTTTTCAGTTATAGCCTGAACTTTCCTTGGCGCATTCTCTGATACTACACTTGAGGAACTCTCTGACTGTATTAAACTGGTAAACAAATAAGGTAGTAACTAGGTATTTATTTTCTAAGTAAACCACTGGAATGACATTTTCTGATCCACACTTTGTCTGCATTCATGCTGTAAATTCTTCTCACCATGCCAAGATTTGGGAAAGTCTGACTACCCAGCAGTAAATGAGCATTTGCCATTTTGTTTGTCTGGAACGGACTCTTCTATTTGTTTTCCTTATATTCACAGATAAGCATTTTTGACCCTTTGATTTTAATATTATGCATCGAATAATAAGTTTACACAATGATTGTTTCAGGTTTCACTTGTTTCTGACCCAGTGCTTCATATGTAAACAGTTATTTTAGACTCTGTTCCCACTGTTTAATGCAAACTTTTGTATAATAGTCATTCTTGAATTTTCCTCCTAGATTGCAGCTCAATTTCTGGTTGAAGTTTTTAATTACTTTTATATTGTACTACTTTCTCAATATGCATATTCATAACATAAATTATGTCAATAATTTCCAAAATGTTGCTCTAAACATTGCAGTCTCTTAAGCTACAGATTTATTTATTTCATTTTATACATTTCAGTAAAATAATTCCTTGTTGTACAGCTTCTACAAACTTAATTACTAATAGGATATTTCATTTTATCATGCTGCACATCTGCTACACAAGGTTTTCTCTGTGCTGTATTTGACTGACTTCTCATTTTTGGCACATATTTCATAATACATTTTAATCTATCCTACTTCTAGTTTCAGATTTTTGTGTCTTTCAAGTCAATCTGCAGACATTCTCAGTGAGAGCTCTGTTGACTGTGAGAATGTAATTTTACTTGCTCTGCATGCATCGGTTGTTTTATTTAACATTACATTTACTTATTTCAGTAATGTTCCCTTTATCTGATAATTTTGGTACCAAATATGATTCTGTCTGGCATTATCATGTAGCTAATAAGATTCACAGTCTTTGTCTTGATTCTTTTATGCAATAAAATAAGCATCAGCAGACTTTATGACTGTCCGCCCTTGTGAAGAAAAAAACTTTGATTAGGTGGCAAGCCTTCTTTGGCTTTCAGTACCTCTAGGACTTCTGTCTGATCACTGCAATATTATGTCTTTCCTGCCTCAAAAAAAAACAATTGTATTGTAGAGTTTCACAACTTCTTCAACTGTGGCATACAGAAATATCTCTCAACTGTTCAGAATTTTGTTGAAGAAACCTCATTTTGCGTCATATTTTGCCCTTGTCATAAAATTTTTGATTTTCTAGTAAATCATTTTGGATTACAACTAGCTGATAGTGAAAACAAGTTTTGTGCTTCTTATTGTTCATAAAATGGAAGGTGATGTAAAACCTGTTGTTCTATTGACTTTTTAAGTGAATTAGAATAATAATCAAAATTGACCCTGATTTTAGGCCTTTGTCCTCTCATTATTTGTTGCTTTGTCAAGAGTTCTTGAGCAAAGTTAAGAAGCATGCTTGCAGAAATGTAAAGCAGTATAATTTCCTTGTATAAAAATAATGTTACTTTACAAGGTAGTTATGCAAAGTTGATTTAATCAAATTACAGCTGTCTGAATTATTAATTTTGTAACCATAAAACATCCAGTATTAGTATTTTTTGTATGGTGATGAAGGTGTTGCAGGTTTGAATCTCTTGATAAGGTACAAATGTGGCAGTGTCAGGAACAGAATAATTAGAGTATCCATTCCTAATTTGAGTACAATGAGCAAATAGTAGAAGGGGTATCTGAGCAGGAAGTTTTATTTCTTAGCCATCAAGCAGATGTTTTGATATTTTCACTCTGGTGAGCCTTTTGAAGACTTGAAAATGGTACTCTGGTAGGTATATGGAAAAATAATTTCTTACTGATTCCTTACCAAAAGGAGTTTTTTTTTTTTTTTACTATAATTAATTTACTGGTTCTTGCTGAAGAAGCTTTCTAGGCTACTTGTTTTATATTGAACTTTATGCTGAGTAGCAAGTCTACCCAAACACTATCCTAAAAGCAAACTCCAAACAGTTATAGTTAGCGCTGCCTACAGAGTCATTCCTGTTGGTGTCATGGACCAGCACTTCATCACAGCTTTTGTAGACAACCTGATTGCTATGGACATCTTGAGAGTGTTAGAATTGTCTCATGTTGTCTGACGATCATCTATTACTCAAACAGCATAACACAGTGTGAGGAAGATGTACATATATAATATCCTTGGATGCAGTCATCTTACACAAAGTAAACTCTGATACGAGAATCATCAGCATATCTCACATCTCACCTCTTCAAGGTCATCACACTACACGTAATCCATCATATGGTGAGGTTCTAAAGATTCACTTGCCTAAACCTCAAAGACCTCCAAAAGGCAGCACAGGCACAAAGCACATTCAACAAGTTAAGTCTACCTCCTCACATAACACAAAGGGTCCTAGAGTCACAGATGCATAAGGCGGGCATCAACCCAACCAAGCATTCTTGTTGTAGGTGACTCCATTGTAAGACATACAGGAGTACCTGTTAGTGGGCTGAGCAAAGAAAGAGTGATAGGAAGTTGCTTGTCTGGTTCCACTATCCATCAGATCACACATGCTCTCAAGTCCTTGAATGACAAGTATCAGTATGACTCTGTCATAGTTCATGCTGATGTCAGTGACTTGAGGTGTACCTCCCTAGACTATATGAAGAGAGACATGATGGAACTCTCAGACAGTGTGCCCAAGGCAAGCATGAGCCTAGCACTGAGCAGTATTCTATCTTATCCAAGAATGATGCTGTGATATGAACAAAAAATAATTTACTTCAATAATTAGCTTAGTTTTTGGTGTCATACAAAGGGGATCCAATAATTGTCAGCCTGGGAGGATATGATCAACAGACCATGCTGATGTGCTGGGGATGGCTTGCATCTGTCCCCTCTCAGGATTTCGTGATTGGCAAATACATTGTCCACCCCTGTAGTGCATTTTTTGGATAATGGCAACATGATAAACCTACCGACATAACGAAACAAGGAAAGGAAAATATGAAGGTATTACAAATCAATGCTAGGAGACTAAACAAGAAATTCTACTTCCTATAGGCCCTTCTCATACTAGAGGACATTGACATAATGACTGAGACATGGTTTAAAATGGTGCAGAGCACTCTGGCATTGCAGGACTTTAATGCCTTCCACACATTTAGACGAGCTACTGTGCAGGAGGGGAAAAAATGGAGGTGACTCAATGTACATCCAGTAGAGACTTACATCAAGACTGGTAAAGCAGCATGATGCACTAGAGCTTCTGTATGTCATCAGAAAGGTCCCGTACCATATATTAGCTGGATATATAACTCCCCTCTATGATACAAGAAAGCCACAACGCCTATCTTTAGGAACTAGAATCACTCACGCAGACTCAGTTTGCAGATGACTGCAAGCTAGGAGAAGTCATTGAATCCTCAAATTACTTTACCATCCTGCAGGAAGGTTTGTCCCAAATAAATAAACTGTGCCAAAATCATGGACTGAAACTAAATGCCCAAAAATGCATTATTGCATCCTTTGGGAAGTCATCTATCCCAGGGAACTACCACATTAACAATATGTCCCTTAGAGTTGACCCAGTTATTCAGGATTTAGGAATTTATGTGTATAGTGATCTAACTTTTGATCAACATGTGTCTATTGTTGTAAAAAAGACCTTCTATATTGCACAGCTTATAAACGAAGGGATTATGTCTGGATCTAGGAATGTCATTGTTTCCCTTTACTCATCCCTTCTTAGGCCAATCATTGAATATAATGCCCCCTTTAGCACATATTTGTCCAGACTTAAACAACAACTGGAACGTCCACAGAGGTACCTTACTAAAAGGATACAAGGCCTAAACAACTTGTCTTACATGGAGTGACTCAAAGCCCTGTCACTGTACTTGGTATCCTACAGACTGCTAAGAGGTGACCTGTGTCTGGCATATAACTCATCCTCTGTCCCAATACTGATGGATTTACTAAACATCAGAAAGTCAAATGGCATCGGAAATACTCTGTCTAGGGATGTAAACCTCTATTGCAACATCAACAAAACAATTTTGAGGTACAGGTGTATCCTGCAGCAGATACCACTTCTTTGGAACAGACTGCATAACTAGATTAAAATAAAGTTTATCCTTGTCCATGTTCAAGCTCAGCTTGGATCTATTTACCCCCGGCCTACCCCCATACTAGTAATAGACAGAGGCAGTTCCTAAATGCTTTATCCCATGCATGTGCCCCCCCAAATTGTCTATAGTATGATTACAGTTATTATCAGACAAATCACTGGAACCACCACGATGAGTAAAACAATAATTTAATATGAAAAAGAAAAAGAACATGATTACAGTTATTCTAATTAGGGGTAATATATAATTATCGCCCATAGGATGAGTAATGCTAATCTGTATCCAAATGGGATGGGTTAATTCAAGCACAAAAAGGGAAATTGGCTAGGCTTAAAATGACCCTCATGGGCAGCCAGCCTAGTACTTAACTATGAACATAAAAGAAGTCATAAATGATCAAGAAAGAGAATAGCCTAATACTTCACCCAGTCTTTACATTGCTGCTTTGACATATACACAACAAACCAAAAACAATACTATAATGACTGAACTGAACATGAAGATCTCTGAAAGTTTTTTAACTTAATGAAGATTGCAAGGTTTATACTGCACATTTGTAGTAATGAATCAGTGCTGATTTTTTTCACCTTTACATGAGGCGGTCCTTTAGGATGTACCAGTTTCATCCAAAAGACATTTACTGATGCAATAGCATGTAATTCTGTTTGTAGTCTGTTTGATGTAGTGTTATGTCCTCACCCTTTATTTGTTTTTGTGTCTAGAATCCTACAACGTAACCTGCAGACAGATTAGTCCCAGTCACCGTCCTGGTCCTGGTCCTATTGATGAAGGAACTATTGGTAAGAAATTATGACATTTGTATTTTTTAAATTTGGATTTAAAAATAGTTCTGTATCTCATTATTAGAAGTGTCAGAGGTGGGCAGTCAGGTACATGGGCATTGCTGAAGCCACTCTGGCCCTTACTGGATGCAAGAGACTAGGTTAATTAAAAAGTGTTCCATGCAGGCACAGAGATGGGTTCAGAAATCAGCATACTGTACCGTTACATCCCAGACTATTCAGAAATACTCTGAAAAATGAAAATATGGAAGAGCCTGGCAGGCAGGCCACAGCAAGCTTCTACCACCATCCACCACAAGTAAATTACTGGCTCCCTTTGACCAGTATCAGAATCTCATTTGTGGACTACTCCCAAATGATCATAAGCCTGCATTCCTGAGAGATAGGAAATCCTTTGGAAACAGAGCAAAGGCTTGTCTTTTACTGCGGTGAGTAATGATATCCATGCCTACATGGAAAGAGTCTACTGTTAAGACGACTGTGGCATGGGCTGGTGACAAGTAGTGTTGCTATGTGATTATTACTTAGAAGGCAATTCCACAAAAAGTAGTCAATGTCTAAATAGAACTGTCTGATGCATTATGAATTTTCTTGGCTTAAATATAGATTAACTTATATTTTTCTGCCTTTTAAAGACATGGATGAGTGTAAGGATCCAGATGTCTGCAAAAATGGCAAGTGCATTAATACTGATGGTTCCTACCGCTGCGAGTGTCCTTTTGGATTTGTCCTTTCTGGATTTGAATGTCTGGGTAAGTATGGTGGTTTTATCATTATGTTTTGTTTTCCAGTATCCTCACTAACCTGGAGCATGTGTGTCATTTTTTTACGGTGACTACATAAATCTTGAAAAATCTTGAAAACCATACTTTGTTAAATAAAGATATTTTCAGAAGTGTTGTGTCAGTTGGCATCTTTTATCACTTTCCCAGTTTTGATTAGACCCATTAAAAATCACTGTGTTATAATTAATACTACAAGTTGCTGTAAAGCACATAATCTTAACTGACCAGACTGTCTTCTTAATAATGTATCCTTTCCAGATCGGACATCATGCATATTGTAATAAAACAGTACTGCAGATAAGTGACACTTGTGTGATTATGGTGGAAGGACAAATCATATATGTTCATCTGTTCATCATTAAATGTTATTATCTCAGACTATGTCTATAATATTTTGACTGATCAACTGCTGTTATGTCCTTTAGGCATATGCTCTGGAAGCTTAATGCTCATTTCATAATATATGTTAGCCTTCTGCATACTTTTAAGTCCTGCTAATAAGTTTCAGTATTGCAGTATTGCTACAACAGGTTTTGTGAGCATTCAGTAAAAGAAAATTGTTGAGTTTTATCATGCTCAGAGTAAATAATTTCAAGAGAATATGATGTGAGCATGTACATTGCTGGCCCGGCATAGCAAAATGTGACTTTCCTAATATGTGCTGGTGAACTTCAGTTCATAGTAGCCATCTGGATGTACTGGATTAGACTATTCTCTGCTGTTCTGACTTCACAGTTCAGCGAAAGTAGATTTGTGAAATGAACCCATAAAGTTTATCATCCTCACTGCTGCAAGTAGCCTTTTCCTAGTTGGGTTGTATCCTCCCAGGATAAAATTACCAGACAGTATTTACAAAGTTCTGACTCCCCTGTTGATGCATGAGCCCTGGGAGGAAAATTAGCAATCATACTGCAGGTAATTTCAATACTTTCTTGCTGCCCTCGAGAGTGCACCTCGGCTTCACAGGACCAATTTGCATACCTTTCAACTGTACAGATTTTCACAAAATGTCCAGATTTTTGCCTCATATTTTTGTTCTATTTTTCATAAAATTGTGTGTTTATGGCAAATCAATGGCAATTTATTAAAGATTGAAGTTAGAAAATAATGACAGAAATTTGAGTTTCAGACTTCACATCCTTCAGAAAATTCATGCTAATGCAAAACCTTCAACTTTCTAAGTTTGTAGGAGCCCTGCACTGAAAATGGACTACAAACCCAGTGAGACTTCCCTTTTAAACAAAAAAATTAAAAAAATTGTCCTTATTTTTAGGCCTGCGTCCCCCCATTATTTATGGCATTGTCCAGATTTCTCACTCATTGAGAGATATGTTCGACAGTCACCTTTCTCCTTATTTATGGCAAATAAGTCTCCAATGGGAAACCATTCCACATTATTTTTAAGCCACCTGATGGTGTTGAAATGACAGCTTGACCCCATGTGTAAAAATGGGAAAAAGGGGTTGTGGACAATGGACTGATCAATTTTTGACAGAATTGGTCATGGTCTGTTTAAGAAGACAGGTAATATTAATAATTTCTGATGAATATTTAGGTTTTTAGTATAACAGAAGCTATTTGTATTTATTTATTTAGCAGGGGGTTAGTAACTTTTCTGTGCTGCTCAGGTTACCTTGTGTTTAGTAAGGATCAGAAAATGTTTTCTTTTGGTGAAAATGTTATGAAGTACTTGTCTACAGTTTATGACTCATTACCTCCTTTTCTTTCCTGCAGTTACACATACCCTTTTTTTGTGAAGGTGTTACGGTAATGTATCGCATTTCAACTTTGTGTGTTAGGGATAATTTGGAGTGGAAAGTGTAGAAATGCTTGTGTTATACTTACCTCAGAACTGATCCTTCCAGCAGTTCTGCTCTTCAGGTTCCCTTCCTCGGCCTGGAAACGAGTAAAGAAAAAACTTTCCAAGAAGAACTTGTCTCTGACATGGGCTCTGTCTGTGTCTTAACTGTCAGTAGGTGAATCTGCACTGGACAGGACTAGTTCATCAGAGCACTTGCTGGTTTCCTTGGGACTCTCTAGTATTGCTGTGACCTTCATTATGAACTGGTCCAGTGTCCATCCTGGGCATAGGAGAACGACTTTCTTTGGGTTAGGGTGTTTCTCGGGGGGACCTGTTGCCCAGCCTAAAGAACATCCTCGTAGTTTGTCTCATTTTTTGGGATGTCCAGAGAAAGAAGAAACAAAAGGTTAAAATAATTCTTCTGACAATATGTTTCAGTAAAGAAAGAGATGAATTACGTACTTTGGCTAAAGGATTGTTGAAGACTGAATCCAGTGGACTAGCACACAGATTTGTCATCCCATATGGGTCCTGCGGTTTAGAGGGATGAGGCTTCAGATGATTCTGATTTTTGGCAAGGACATTGCTTTTCCTTCATTTTCTTCTCATGTCCCTATTTCTGACTCTGATGACAGTGATTCTTCAGTTTCTCCATATGAAGAGTTTTCCTTCACAGAATCTGTCCAGAATAAGTCATTTTTTTCAATGGGAACAGGTAGGTGCTGCCTTGTCTGTTAAAAGATATTATGATATGTTTCAGTTAGATGCCCCATATGCCTCCTCTGCTCCTATTATGCCAGTCTAACAGGATTCTCTTGGTGTTGCCTGCAATAACCCTAACAGTCAGTTCCTAAAAAGGCTGGTATACTTTATAGAATTTCTCAGTCTAACAAATATTTATTCTCTTATCTAAAGTTAGAGCCAGCATCTATTTCTGTTTCTTCTCCTGCTGCTGCTAATGTAGTCAGTGCCAATCCCTCTCCTTCTGATAAAGATGGTAAGGCATCTGACTGATTTGGCAAGAGAATGTTTTTCTTATTCCACTTTGGCTTTTACAATTTTGAACTGCCAGGCTCATATGTTAACCTTCATGCTGGCCTGTGTAGACAGTTTGAGGAATTTCTCTGCTAATCTGTCTGCAGAAAATAGGGCTTTTCTGAACCTATTGTGTCTACCCTCTCTCAGGTTTCTAAACATTTTCTTAAGAGTTAGTATGATTGTACTGATTCAGTTTCTAGCACTTCTGCTACTGATACTGCCATGAGGCTCTTTGTCTGGGTACATAACCAGAAGTTTTCTGAGGAGGTGAAGTTGGAAATTTTAAGTGCGTCTTTAGCTAAAGAAGTTCTGTCTGGTCTAGTTGTAATCAAGGCGCTCAAACAGTTTGAGGAAGGGTAAATGAACTCAAAGGGTTACTAACATTTATCAACCTCCCCCTTCCTAAAACCTCAGGTTTTCTATTCAAAAAACATAAAAAGCAACCCCATCAACTTTCTTCCCAACAGTTTTCCAAAACGAAAGGTCAGGAAGGTTCTGGCAAAAAACAATGGAGCCTCTCAAAAGAAAGGACAAACCTCTACCTAAGAATAACTATGCTACCTCCCTTCCCACCTTCCCTAGACCTGACACTCAATTTGTCTCTAAATTTACCCATGTGACAAAAGATTATATATCAGACAAGTGAATTTTAAGAGTGATATGACATAGAGAAATGGTCCCTCCTTTTTGATAGATTCCCCTTCATCCTCAAAACCAGACAGCTCTGTTCCCTCTGGTTTTACAGAACGTGCTTGTCTTGGGGGGGTCATAGAACTAGTGCCCTACAATCTGCTAGGATTTTATTCAAGGCTTTTTTCTGGTATTCCTCTTGGAGACCACATTTGAATCTGTCCTTGTTCAACTGTTTGTAGATGTTCCAAAGTTCAAGGTGTTAAATTTGCAAGGTTTGTTACCTCTTATCCTTCATTTGAGTTTTATGGTAACATATTCCCATAGCCCCAGAGTTCAGACCTTTCCACAGATTTTCTTTGTCTGGGTTACATTATCACTTCTCTGCATTGCCCTTTGGATGATCCACAGCTCTATGGGCTCTCCAGTGATTGCCCAATGCAGATTGTATAGCATTCTCATGTCTCATTTTTACATGACATGCTTATCTTTGAAGAACCTTTTTCCAAGTGACAGAAGTCCTCATCATGGGTTTTAAATCTCCTTTTCACACTGAACTTTCAAATCAACAATTAAAAATCCTTCTTGTTTCCTTCCAACTGGATAATATTTCTAGATGCCTTCTAGATTCATGTCTTTTGAATGCATTTCTAACCCTTGAGAAAGTAGACTTGTATCCGGAAGCTTTCCTGAGTTTCTCCAAACAGTCTCAACCAGGGAATTTCACAGGATCCTACAATTGATATATACATACATACACACATACATACATGTATAGAAATATTTCAAGCACAGGCATTAAAAGCCCTTCTAGCTTGCCAACATACCATAACACTGGTTCCCATAATAAGTGTCCAGGATGTTCTTAAAAATATCTAAACTAGTACTTGCTTTAATGTAATTTGGTAGTCTGTTTCATGCATCATCTTCTGTCAGAGAACCAATCAGTACACTTCTCATTCCTATATAATCTTCTACATAGGTTGTCCAATGATTCTCTAGTACTTCTTGATAACCCCAAACATTCCCAGAGGTAGTTGTCTCTAAATACCCTATATACTTGAATAAGATCTCCTCTTAGATATCTGTAAGAGACACTGTACAAGTTCAGATATTTTAGTCTTTCATAACAACTTAAGTTTTCACATCCATGGATGCTCTTGGTATATTTTCGTTGTACTCTTTCCAGTTTACTCATGCTTGTTTTCTTATAGGTTTTCCATATTGTTATTCCATACTTAATTTAGTCATAATGTAACTAACAAACAATGACTTCATCATTTTTTGATTTCCTAGACTTTGTACATCTTTTTATACAACCTATAGTTCTATAACCATATCTAACCAATTGCTGATATGATTAGAAAAACTCATTGCTGAATCTACACATATACCCAGGTCCTTAAATGAGTCTACAGTTTCAATCACTGTGTGCTGTCTTAAATATTCACCTTTCAATTTATGTCTCCCAAATCTCATATGCATAGTTTTTGATTTATTTATCAGCAAATTATTCTCCTGTGCCCAAATGGTCAATTTAGTCAAGTTATTTTGCAGACATGCCTTGTCTGTAACACATGTAATCACCCAATTTCAGGTCATCTGCATATAGACAGTCAAACACCTCAGATGAAAAAGTTAGGTCTGAAAGATACAATCTAAATAAATAAGGTTCTTGGACAGAGCCCTGTGGGACACCCTAGCCTGTCCAGTTGCTGTATGACACTTGCCATGTCCTATTTGTAAGCCATGCAGCTATCCATCTTATTAAGAATACATCAATACCTAGTTGTACTAATTTATTGATCAGCGTTTTGTATATGACCCTGTGAAATGCTGAAGTTAAATCTATATAAATTACATCACAGCACTATTTTTCATT
Organism: Protopterus annectens; assembly: GCF_019279795.1. NCBI lineage: Eukaryota > Metazoa > Chordata > Ceratodontiformes > Protopteridae > Protopterus > Protopterus annectens. Next base: position 1,065,726,171 of record NC_056739.1, read on the forward strand.
TATAGCTGTTATTATATTGTTATAGAACATCGTGTTACAGTGGTGATATATGGTTTCAAGTCCCAGCCTATCCAGTTCTGACAATAACTTATCTAATATTACCTTTTCCATTATTTTTCCAGAACATGAAAGTAGACTTAAGGGTCTATATGACTCTGGGTTTGTCCTACTCCCCTTTCCCCTTAAAGACAGGTTTAATAAGCTCATGTCTCCATTCTTGAGAAATCGCAACATATTTATATGACCTAGTGAATAATAGATATAATGGTACCGTAAGTTCTTGCTGAAGTGTTCTCAGGTCATTGTTACTAATTCCATCTCCTCTCTGTGCTTTGTTTGGATCCAGTTTGTGCAGTTCTTTTTCAATATAATCTAATTTGATTCCAGTATCTGGGGTTACCTGGATGTCACTAGGACAATTTGTTACCCCTTTTGTGGAACCAAACTGTTTTGCATAAGATTTTGTAAATATGTCTATAATCTGTTGTGTTTGAGAATAAATTATAGAATCTGCACACAGTTTATCAGTTTGCGTGTCTTTACTCCTTCCACATGTTATGTATGTATAAAAATGTTTCCTGTTATGCTCAATATCTTTATATACATTTTCTTCAAATTTTTCTTGATCTTGTCTCACACTATGCTTAATCTGTTTATCCAGCTTATTTCAGTTTTCAAAGTTGCAGTTCGACCTCTCTTCCATTTCTTATGTTTGTGTCTCTCATCTTAATCAGATATCTTGTTCTTATGGAAATAAGTCCCCCTGATTTTGTATGCCTAGATCCTGAAGTTAAACATTGTTTTTGCACTCAGTTTCTCTTTCAAAACTTTTCCACATTCCATCTGCAGTTTTCCCACTTAACACTTCACTCCAGTTAGTTTTACATAGTGACTCTTTTGCTTCCATATAATCTGTAATTAACCTTCTGTGCATTGGTTTAGATTTCAGTTTGGCAGAATTATCTAGTGACAAATTAACCTTTATAACCCCATGATCACTGCACATCAATGGTGGTAAAGCTTGACTTGAAGTATCAGTAATTTCTTTAGGAACACAAACAATGTCTAGTATATTCCATCTCCTGGTAGGTTTTTATTTAGAATCTGAAGCAATTGTTGTTCCTGAATATACGTTGTGAATAATTTCTTTACTAACATTGTTAATCAATATTATTCCAGTCTGTTTCTGCTAAATTTAAGTCCTCAGCTAATATTATTCTTCCCTCCTGTGCTTCATGCAAGAAACGTATGAATTCTTCTAGGTCATCTGCACTTGACTTTGGAGGTCTATACACTCCAACAAGTGTTATATGTTCTAGGGTTGTCTTTATTGTCACAGTTACACAGTCTGTAGTATTGGTGTTATCATTAAATAAGTAATAATCACCGGTCTGATAATTATATCACTGGTCTGATAATTATCTTTAACCCTATCATAACACTTCCACCTGTTTTTTTGTTAGAGTGTTTGTTACAGTAAAAACACTTATACCTTGACAGAAATGGTTTACAGTCATTGTTCTTTAACCATGTTTCACAACCAATAACAGCATAAATTTTGCGGGAATATAGCACATTTTCCAATTAAAAAAATTTATTATTAATGCTACTAGCATTAACAATCATCAGAGATGCATCAGATACTGCTGTCTGTGAACTATTACATTTTTGACCTGGCAAAAATCCTGCTAGGCGTTTGTCAAATATTGCAAAATGTCTGCTGCAAAAATCTCTTCCCTGATCTTCACAAATGCACACCATCCTGTCTAAACACATGTGCCCAAAACTAGGCTTGGATGCTTCATACATTTCCATTTTTTAAAACAAGACATTTTTTTCCATGTAGGTATTTACCCCAAAAATCTTTTCATTCACAGTGACCTGACTATCCTTTCTATAGGTGATTTGTGAAAAATACGTTCTAACACCAGTACAAGCTGTACTATCTAAGTGGGCTGTCAGTTCCCTACTAACAGTCAGAGAATCCTTGTGGATGGCATCATTTGTACCAACATGAATAAAACTGGATCCGTACTTCCTTACATTAAGGCATTCCAAGGCTTGTCTCACATCTTCTATTTTTCCTTCTAGCAAGCATCACACTATTCGATGTTCATTATCTTCTCTTGAAAGGTAAGTATCAGTTCCTCTAATAACTGAATCTCCAATTACAAGAATATCTTTGCTGGCCAGCTCTGAAGAACCTTCAGCTTCTAATACAGTAATATCTGCTGTATCAGTTGTTACGAAGGATAGATCTTCATCACCATTAGTCTCATTAATCCCAGTGTTTTCATTGTGTATTAAATTCTCATCCAGCTGGTACTGTAAATCCACTCATTCATTCATGACTTCTTTAATTATCATGATTCCTCTAGCCAGGCTACACATGAGAAAGATGCAGTGGTTTCTATAAAAACACATGGACCCATCAAATCCCAGTTTTGGGCTATCTAAAAATGGAACTGTATTTGTTGAGACAAATTCAGCTGAACCCAGGCCTCTTTTTCTCCTCCAGACCCGCAACCAATATCTCACTAGAGTTTGGGGAACAAAATCCTTGGGGGTAAAGGTGCAAGTCTGTGGAGTCACTCAGACAGACCAAAGCACCTCAGTGTAAAGGAGATGTTGGCTGTGACTCATGCTTTTAAATCTCTTTATCACCTGTGCTTACCAGGAGCACTACAAGTGATTAAAGATAATACCACAATCATGTGGTACATAAGCAGGGAGGTATAAGGTTGTACCCCCTATGCAGGCTGACTATGATGGCTTGAGAGATAGCTGTACAGCACTCTTTAACCCTCCAAACACCTTGCATTCTGTCAGAGCAAGAGATTGTGGTAGACAAGTTGAGCAAGACAAAGACAGTCTCTCGTGAATGAAAACTGAACGTTTGTGAGATGTGCAAATATTTAAGAGCTGTGGAGGCCTTAATGTATCTAAAAAAAAACAGACTGTGAGCACTGAACTGACACACCACATGCTTTTCACCCTACCCTGATACATAATATATCATATGCTGACACTGTAAAGAAATCATTACGTAAGCCTCCTAGACCTGCAAAAGTAAAAATCAAATATTGCATTGCATAATATCTTACCTTTAACAAAGAGTCATCCTAAAACAAACAGTATCAATTCCAGTACCCCAGAGCACTACACAAACAAAAATGTTTAGTGATTGGCAATGCCATCGTGAGAGACATAGATTCCCCACTCCCTAGTCTGGGCAAAGACAGTCTGACAATGAGAAGAACATTAATTACCTTGTCTTAGCTTACATCTGGTAAGTCAGATAACATTGAGGCTAAGAGTGTAGAGAATGTTTGTTAGTAGATGTATGTCAGACCATTGTACACGGGGCTGATGTTAGAGATTTCTGATTAGGTTCCAGGATCTCTGACATCTCAAAGGTCCTTAGGACCTTTACATCAGGCAAATATAACTACGACATGATAGTTTTGCATATGGGGATGAATGAGTTTGGAGTGAGAGTCATATCTGAGCTTTCTATTCATGTTAGAAATGCAGGCATGTTCATGATACTGAGCAGAATCCTTCCTTCTCCACAAATGATGCCTAGGTACTAAGAAAATATGATTGTCTTCAACATTCGACTAAATAATTGGTGTCATTCTAGGGGATCCAGTATGTGTCAGCATGAATGAGATGCTCAGCAGTCCTACTTGCTTTGCATGGGAATGTCTCCATTTCTTATTCAAAGCCCCATACTGGGTAAAACCCTTGCTGCCCCATAGTGCCTTTTTTAGGCAAAGTTCAGTTGATGAATGTTTCATTGAAGAAAATGTATGAATATCTGTGTATGTTTAACCACAGAAACATGGTTTAAATGCCCAGAAAGTACTCCCATCACATCATATCTGTGTTTAGTGCTTACTATCCCTTCAGACAAAATGGCAATTGTGGTTGTTTGTCCACATTTGTCAAAGACCTTATCACCTTTAGATAGTTTCCCAGAGACCCACAAATGAAACTTATTTAACTCTAAATTGAATTAAACGAAATCAATTATTAATTTATCACCTTTTACAGAACACCTTCCACGACTCTGGAAGTACATAACAGGTTCCTGAATGTGATGAAGTTCCCATAAAAAAACTCCCCATAAAATATGATGTAAAAACTGTCCATACTTTAAGTATCCATCAGTTGACTGGAGCACCTACATCTTCAGCATAGGATATGCACAGAAATTGTCAGATTTAATAAACCTGAATGGATCATATTGTTGCTAGGCTAACTAAAAGACAAAATATTCTTGACGTAGCAGTTACAAATATAGCATCAAAATGCATTGCTCCACTAGTGACTCCCTCTCTGATTAAATCAGACCATAAGCTTTTAAGCTTTTCCCTCAAACTATCTAAATCCAGTGAAAACAATATACTGGAATTCAAAGACGAAAACACACAAATCATCTGAAATTCTATGTTGAAGTCTTAAAATTCACTTATAACATCACCTCAGAGATCTTCTCAGCAGATAGAGTCTCAAAGGAATTTGATATCCACATAAGTAAATAAATAAATGTATAGAATTGGCAGTCCCATCTAGATCGATATGCAACTGTAAAATTTAAAAACCAAAACACCTTGGCAGACCCCTGACATAAATAAAAAAATACAATAAAAGAAAAAAAGTAATTCGGTTTACCACAGATCTAATCCCCCCAGTGAAGAAAAATATTAAGAATTTGACTAAGAATTTAAAAACGACTATTATATCTTATAAGGCAGCCCATGAACTCGAGTTGGCATTTTAACCAATGACAATTATAAAGTCTTCTTTAGGTTTGTTAGAAAATTAAGAAACAACACTCAACAATGTACAAAAGTCCCTCTAAGTAGCAAAACCTACTCAGACCTGGGGGACATTGCCAATGTACTAGCAAATAAATGTTGTGCAAATTGCACTCTTGGGATAATTGACCAAAGTCCTACAATCCCTGTATCTCTCAAATCCCCATTCATCACTAAAGAACATGTGAGGCATGACTAAAAACAATTCCTCCATGTGACCTAATAACATACTGGGCCGGTTGTTAAATAGTTCTAAACACGCTGTGGAACCTCTACATAAGTCAGTTAACCCTGCAGCGCTGATGATGCCACCCCATAAAGGTGGCCATGCTGCTATCCCTGGAAACTATAGCCCCATCAGCCTGACAAGACTCATTTGTAAGGCCATGGAAATCACTATAATAGGCTTGACTAACACAGACATTACAAATCTCATCAGGCTGAATCTGCAGCAGTTTTGCAAAAGATAGATCTTGTCTAATGAACCTATAAATGTCTTTGAAAAGATAACACAAGCTGTTGACAATGGTCTCACTGTACAAACGGCCTACTTTGATTTGGCCAAGGCATTTGACACTATTCCCCATTCTATCATAATTAATAATGTAAAGCTATTGCAAATAAACCCTTGTGTGGTGTTGTATTGAAAACAGCTTTAAATTAATGCTAAAAAAATGCAACATTGTCATATTTGGCAGACAGCCTACCTCCCCAGCATATATCATTGTCACTACCCAACATATTCTTGTTTGGCCTGTCTGTGGATATTTGTATTGCAAAATGTAAGAGTTAATAATTGTCATGGGAATGCAAGGCTAGGCTTCTTAAGATCCTCACAGGTCAATAGCCTAGTAAGTACCTAGGAACCTGTACCCCACTTTAATAAAAATGTAGTTGGAGACTTGGGAACCTGGATTGGTAATTCCCTCTCCTTTGATCACCAAGGAGCAGTGGTTGTCAGGAAATCCTTCTACTTTGTGTAGTTGATCACCAAAGGAGTATTATCCAGGTCTTAAGATGTTATTGTCTCCTTGTTTTCAGCACTAATCAGACCAGTTGTAGAATACAGTGCCCCCTATGAGATGCACAGCACTAGACATGTCAAACAATTGGAAATGCCTGAGACGTTCCTAACAGAGGATTTCAAGCTTAAAATTCCAAAAGACTAGAACCATTGGCCCTTTATTTGTCTTATAGGCTTCTCAGAGGTGATATATGCCTTGCCTTCCTGGCAGTCAGGGACCCAGTAATCTTGGATCTTGTACCTTCACAAACCAGACAGTCCTACAGGCAGCAAAAAAAAAGGAGAGACAGAGTCATTAGTCAGTGTCTCCCTTGCCTCTGTAATAAACTTCCCCTGCAGATAAAACAGTGTGATATACTATCTTCCTTCAAATAAGACCTGGATGATTGGATGGGTATTCATAAATTCACCCTGGGTTTGACTGGTCTCTCCCTCCTTGAGAGGGGTGGTGGAGTCTAGGGTAGGTATTGGCAAGGCGTAATGGCTGCAAGACTCAGTAGCCTCAAACATCTTGTCATTCCTGTGAATCATTCTAATGGGGATGGATATACACAGACCATGGGTCAATAAATAGAGAAGACCATGGTAAGACATAGAATCATGGTCTGTCATAAGATCTATGAAGATTAATCCAGAAGCCAGTCCCTATATGTAACCTTGAAGATATTGTTGATGATTTACAGTGTTGAGCTTATTGTACTATATTCTTATATTCTCTATAAACCCATGCTGTAGTTCAGGCATATTGCCTGTCATTCATGGATTTGAGAAAGACACTAATAACATAACTGGGTGGTACTTTATCACCATACGAAATGGTAACTCTAGGCAGTAGAATCACTTCAGGTGGATTTCCATAATTCTGGGAAATGACCAGATGAGAATGAGATATTTATAGTAGGTATAAAAGGAGTGCTACAAATGTGCTGTCACTGAATTTTTTCATTTGTTAACTAAGTGAACTGGCCTCTCACAAACGTTTTTCAACCATGAGGTTTGCTACAGAGGAAGAACTAAATACAATAAATATGATCACTTCAGAATTAGCCAATCAACCAGCATGTTTTCTAGAGGTTGTAGGATACTGGAGAACTTGGAGAAAACCCACACAAAGCAAAATGAGACCAGACTCAACACAGTACAAGTCAGGATTGAGCCCCAGATGCTGGAGCAGTGAAGCAGAAATTTTAACCACAGAGCCTTCATACTACATACATCTTTTAAAGTCACTGCAGTGAGCTGTTAAAAGTTGTTCCTGTTAGTAACCACAGGATACATTCATCATTCTTGAGTGAAACAAAGTGAATAATGAAGGATGTTTATTAAAGTAAGTCACAAATGATTGCATGACCGGATGAATCATGCATATGTCTTGTGCAGTCACATCTGTTACTGTCATTTTAGTGTACAGTATCTTTATTTTACTATGCATTCTTTTCTTTTTGTATTCTTTTCCTGAACAGATACTGATGAATGCTCTGTTGGTAATCCTTGTGGCAATGGTACCTGCCTGAACGTAGTTGGTGGATTTGACTGCATTTGTGATGAAGGTTTTGAACCTGGACCTATGATGGCTTGTGAAGGTATGTTTTTAATTGATTTTAATGGGTAATAGCAAAGTTAAAGTAGCCTACTCTCAACTGTCCAGATTTTTGCAGAATGTCCAGATTTTTGTCTCATATTTTTGGGTGTTCTTCGTAAAATGTGTGGTTTTCTGGCAAATCATTGAAGATTGAATTCACTAAATAGTTATATACAGTTGAGCTTCAAATTTCATATCCTTCAGAAAATGGGTGCTAACACAAATCCAATTATTCTACCAACTTTGTAGGTTTTTAAGAACAATATTTAACATCTGTCCCTATTTTTGGGTCTTTGCCCCCCGCCCCCGTTATTTTAGGTTTTATCCAGATTTCTTGCACCAAGTGGCTGAGAGGTATACTAAGGAAACAATTTCCTGTTACCTTGCTTTTTGGCAGATCTAGAAAATATTTAATGGAGTCCATTTGACATATGCACTAGCAAAGAGGATGTTTTAGACTTCTTTATCTCCTGCTTTCCTGATGTGTTTGGATATACATGCCCCACTAAGAAAGGTAAGCTCTTATGGTAAATTCTCAGCTAGATGTTACCAGAACCAACATTCCATCTTTCAGAAAGAGATAAAGCATGTCATCATATATTAGGTAGAGGTTGGGCTTAGCTTGTTTCTGAAGAAGTCCTAAGTTCAGGACAAAAATTGCTGACAAGAGTTCTAGAATTAAAGTTGTTTTTTTTTTTTAATATTCATTAAAGTTTGATTTTTACGGAAATTTTAAATGCCTGATTACGGGACCTTCACACTGCGATTGTTGTTTTTGGTTAGTGACTTTAGTTGGATATTTTGCACTGTACTACCTTCCATTTACTGCGACTTTTTATTGGTGATTCAGTGAGTTTTACAGATGGAGAGCAGTGATGAACGGGTATGTTTCCCAGTGGGGGAACCCTCAGTATTCTAGGTGTGTATGCCAATACACAGTTATGATTTGGTGAATTGACCCACTTAGTGAACATGTTTTTCCCAATCGCTACTGGGATAAGTTACAAAAGACTGAGATAACACTATCCTTGGCAACCAGGAAATGATGAATCAAAAAGGATATGACAAGCGACTACACCAAAGTGGGGATGTACCATGGTAGAACAGTGCGTTAATGCAAAGAAAAGTAAACCATTTGAGTCAAACGCGACTTACTGATGTTCTTAATGGATTTTGCATTTCTACATGGATTCATGCCAGCAGAAGGAGCAAGATAAGGGATATCATAGATTTTTTTCAGATTTGCCACGTCTGAATTGAAGGAATGGACTACCAGGTGATATTAATTCTAGTGAGACCTTCCCTGGCCATCATAATGTTTCTAATGGTCATAAACAGAATCGTATAAATGAAAATCTAGACTTTGGCTTACAGATAAATACTCTTTTGTAAAGCTCACACAGACTAATAATGAAGAGATATTTACAGACACATATGAAATTAATTTATATAAAATAAAAGACTATATGCTAAGATACAAAATGCTGAAAATGGATAATTGTTATTTGAAAAAATGTATTAATCATCAGATTGTTCCAAAGGGATTATCAATTTATAAATATCCTAATAATATCTTTGAAGGCGCAAATTTTCATAAAGAGCTTATTAGAATATTTGATAAATGTGGGTTTGATATAATGAGGGCTGTCATTAAACAAAATGAGGTAGACATGGATATCATTTTTAAAAAGATAGAAACCAACAACAATAAAATAGTGGATACACTATGGCTGAAGAAAGAGAGAAATGCTATCATATCATGAAACAGGTAGATAATATGCGTAACTACTTATTAAAGAGAAAACACAATAAATTCAAAAGAGATAGGATAGAATATGGGAATATAGAAGTTATACAAAGCCACGTGATTTTAAATATAATAATAGACTTTAACAGAAAACACAAGGAGAAAACCAGGAATACTATGAGACAAGAGGAGATGATAGGTACAGACAAAGTAGAACACAGGATGATATGAACGTTAGTATTAATATTAATGACCCTTTAGAATTTCCACCGCTGAGAAGATCGGAAAGGCTGAAGAGCAAACAAGTATAGTATTACAGATATCTAAGAAAAAGGAGTGAGAGATGAAAATAAGATAATATCTAAAGTAAATAACACATAAAGAAATGGGCAGGGTGTTAGGGGTACCACGGTATCAATTTTCAACAAAGAAGAGACTATTACAAAAGAAGGGAATATATTTTCATTTAATAATTTTATTAACATTTTTAACTATAGTAGTTTGAATATTGATAACACTTTTTTTAATGTATTCATTAAAGGTTTTAAATTTGTTCCAAATAGAAAATATTATAAAAGTAAGATTCTTATAGACCTTAAGTTATTTATTAGAAAAATACATTTTGATTTTCTCTATCAATAGAATATGGTCAGAAGAAAATAAATTAAAGAAAAAGAATTTTTACAGTCCACCACTGTAGTTGAGAAAGAAATAAGAGCAAACACAAAATTTATCCCAACCTCTCTAACAATGAGAAAATACTTTTAGAACAATTAAGAAAGAACAAGTACATACAAATAAGGATACCTGATAAAGGAGGTGGAATGGTGATTATGGATACTGTACAATATATGGGTATAATGATGAAATTGTTAGGAAACAAGGACAAATACACACTAGTGTCTAAAAATGAAATTAATTTGGTATATTCTAAGATTGATTATTGCTTGAATGATCTTCTTATACTGAATGTTATTGATGTAGATACCTACAGTTTTTTACATACTGAGGAACCATTAATACCATCTATCTTTGGTATCCCCAAAGTTGATAAGAATGGGTAGATCCTCCAATGAGACCCATAATAGCTGCAAGTGGGCCAAAAACACATTCTTTGGTAATGTTTGTAGATCAAAAACTAAAAACTGATATGGAAAGAAACCTTCCATTTACTAAGACTTTTTGTTGGTGAATTTGTGTTTCCCATAAACCTCATTCCATCTTCTCCTGAACTTTATTCTGCATGTATTGTTCCCACAATTTCCATTTATTTCTATGCAATTTGCTCCTTCCCTTTTCTAAAGATCCCCTTTCCAGGTCTTTTATTTCTTTTATAATGTTCAGTAGTTCAAATAGAGTTGGTTTTAACTTTGAGTTCCATTTTCTAGTTAGTGCTTTTTTTTGGTAGTGAACAGAATTAAACTTAATAAGGCCTTACTATGTCTAGGCAATTCAGATCCAGTGTCCCACCTCAAAAGAATCATTTCCTTAGCTACAGCCATTTGCTCACTGAGTGTTTATGATGGAGTACTCTGTGGGGAATTTTTAAAAAATGCCAACTCATTACATCCCAAGACATATGAACCCAGACACCGCTTTCTTCCCCATCACACCTCGAGCATTTGCTGTCTACCTTAAGAAAAATTCTTTGAGTTCTGCTATGGGAATAAAAATAGATATGCAAATACTTCCAAGCAAAAATTCTAAACCTTCTGCACTTTGTTGCATACTTGGGAGCCATACATATGTCCTCCCAGTGTTCACTTGTAAATTACTTTTCCAGTCTGTCTTCCCAATCCTTTCTAACCTCCTTTGACTGATTCTTATAGTTATCATGCAGTATTTTATTTGCCCTACTAATTACCCTTTTTTAACAGCAGTTTCTTTTCTAGATTCAGTTAAAAACTCTACCAGAGCAGGCCTTTCAATTAAGAATTCCCTATAGCTTTCTCTTTGTCTGCACACTGATAGCAATCCCTGGTAGGGAAAGCAGTCTCTGGCCTGCAGTCCAAACATCTTCTTGGCCTCATCCCATTCTATTACCTTTTCCCTGTCTATTTATTCTGTATGGTTATTATTCTCCTTAAGGATCTGCATCCAGAATCACAAGCTCTCTTTATTTCTTAAATCCCCCACCCTTGCTTCATTATCATTCTTTCCATTTCACAGTGCAACCTTCTGCTTGTGTTATGGATATCAGCCATAACTGTGTAGCTCTAAATTATCACTTCAAATCAGGTAGTCCTAAAACCACCTTGTCCTGTTGGAAGGATTAGCTTATCATACGTAAATCTAGCTCTCTTTCCCTTGCAGATAAATTCCTTCAATTCTTTGTTAATTGCTGTCCGCAAATTCTTCTCCTCCTTTGGTTAATAAAATAAGGGACAAAAAAACATTTTCACTGATTGTATCTTACTATCCATATCCATAAAAATAGCTTCCAGTTTCTCAGTTTTCTTTTCTTTCTTTGTAACTATTATCAGTCCAACGTTAAATAAATTGCTGAATTCCTACCTTCCCTTAAACCTTACTCCTCCTTCTTGTGAATATTATTCTGCATGTAGTGCTCCCAAAATTTCTTTTGTTTAGTCTCTTCCCATAAATTCTAAGCTGCCATAACAGAAACCTTTTTAACCCATACTGCTAAATATATCATCTTATTGTAGCTCCATAAATATGGGTGCTGTGGAACAAGTTTGTGTGTGAGTACATAATTTACAGGTATATCCTTTTTTATCTTTGTTAATTTTGTATCCTGAAAAGACTTGAAATTATCTTAGAATGTTCCACAACACTGAGATGTATATATATATTTTTTTTGGATTTATCAAGTAGAAAATAACATCATCTGGCAAATTAAGCCATTTTTTATTGATTACTATACCAATTATATCCATGCATTTCTGAGACCCTTATTTTCTTTGCCAGTAAGTAAATATAAAGCTAATATCAAAGGGATAACAGGACACCCCTACCTGGTGTCGCTGTTCAAATACAACGTATCAGAGACAAAACCTCCCTCTTTAATTCTTGCCTCTGATCCTTCATATATTCTCCTAATTAACCATGTTACTGCATCAGGGAATGCAAATTCTGCTATTGCCTTACTCATAAAATCCCTGCTTGCTCTGTTGAATGTTTTCTCTGCATAAAGACCCACCAACAACACCAGTATTTTCTTTCTCCCTCTGGATCATCATTGTTCTATTAATGCTGTCAAATGTTTGCCTCCTCTCCACAAAGCCACAATGATCCATATCTATCAGTTTTGGCAAGATGTTTTCCATTCTTTTAGCTAGTATACATGTAAACACTTTATTATCATGGTTTAAAATTGAAATGGGTCTACATGAAGCTAGGTCTGATGGATCTTTACTGTCATAAGGTATTACAGCCACCACAGCTTTCATTCAACATACTGGTGCTTCCTCTCCTTTTAAAATACTGTTAAACAAAATCTTCCAGATCTTCTACAAGAATACCCTCTTTTCCGGGAGACTTTCATGAATATTGATTATACATCACCATTTTTATCTTATCTCCTCCTAACTTAACTGTTAATTGTTGAGCCCCATCTGCCTCTAACCTTGCCTTAATTAAGTCTTACATAAATATTTCCTTTTCTGCTCTTTCTTGATTTCCACATCTGTCTGCTTTATAGAAATGTTCATAATATTTACAAAACATTGCTAAAGGATCTGTGATTATTTTTCTTGTTATAGGCTCCCTAAGTATGGCAGCAACCCTTTCTGCTTTCAGTTGCCTAAGTTACTGTGCTAAAAGTTTTTCTGCTCTGGAGTTATTATAAAAAATAGTTGTTTAACAGCAGTCTTTCTATGCATCCTTACTTTCTTTAGCACTCTGCACTCTTGTTGAGTGAAATTCCTCTTATTCTGAAATACTTTAACCTGTATCAGCCCTTCTAAGTAATTTCTATCACTTCTTAATCATATCTCTTTATCTTTTATTTCTACACTATTTTAAACTCTATTTTAGCTGTATTCCAGTTACTAACTATAACTTCTGAAGATATTTCTAATTTCGCTAATATCTCTTTAATAATTTCCACTACCTGTTCCATAGAGTCCTCTCTCCTTAACAGATAGGTATGTAGGAAAGTTCCCTTGCCTCATTTTTATTTCATTATCCTACATTGTGTGTTGAAGCTTTCAGATAAATGCACATGTTCCTGTGAAATATCATTTCTTTCTAGTTTAGCTTTGTTATTGTACCTTGGAGAATTATATGTAAATTCTGTCCAAGTTCTTACTACTGAATTCACATCTTCCATAGCAAATATTTTTATGAATGCCTTTAGAAATCTACCCTGTTTACTTGTATTTCTGTTGTACCCCGCCTGATACATCTGTCCTCACTATAGCAAATCAAGTTCTAGTCCCTGCCTGTAAGTAATATCCGCTGGTGAAAACTGATGATTAGTTCAAATTTTTTTAAGCTCCATAATAGCAGTTTTAGGTGGAATATAAATACATGCCAGTGTAATCCTTCTTCCTTGCCAATAGCCCCTTACTACCACAAATCTAACATTATTATCTTTTCACTATTGGAGCCCTTCTTGCATTTAGTATAATTAGTCCTCTTTTCATTTGACCCTGATATTCTGCTGAATATCCATCCTGAAAATTCTTACTTTGTCAAATCCACATGCTCATTTCTTTCAAAATGTCTCCTGCAGCATTGCTGTTTGTACACCTCATTTTTTAATATAATTCAATACACTTTCCTTTTTGTCTATGCATGTAAGACCATTTACATTCCAAGGTAATGTGGATAGTGTAGCCATTATGGTAAAAAGCAGTTGTTCCAACCTATTATACATGGCAGCTTTTTTGTATTTCCAACTTTAGTATTACATGTACACATTTGCCAGGCTGATCGTTTATACAGTTGTTTCTTCTCATCTCTGTTTGAATCTGTGTCACATTTTCAAGGCATTTTTTTAATGAAAACCCTCAAAAAATACATTTTCATAACACCTCATCCCCTATTAACTTAGAAAAAAAACACAAAACTCATCCTCAAAAAATGAAGTTTAATCTTCAGGAAAGGAACAATTTTCCCATATCATAAGCTGCACCCATAGGCATTACCTAATCTAAAGTTAAGGTTACTGATGGTGAATCACATATTACAGTGTGTGTTCCCACATACACCGATTGCTGTCTGTTTTTTTCTTATCTCTATTCTCCTCCCAGATATGGCAAACAGCTTATATGCTTTAAGAAAACATTAACTTCTAGCCCTAAGAAAAAGTGTACTAGCTATTTTTAAACAAAACTACATTGTACACTATTCTGTTAAAGGGATTAAAGTATTGATGCTGCTAGGGAGGCTGCAGTCTCTTTTTCACTTCCTATAATTTCAAACTTTATTTTTCACGAAGTGCTTACCAGTGTACTTTTAAATTTTGCATTTCCCTCAGCAAAGAATGCTCAGAATTCTCAAGATTAATTGCATACACCTGCAGACAATTTGTTTTCATGTAAAAGTAGTCACCAGTGAATCTTTTTAAATTTCACTCAGAGCAGAATGTACAAATACCTTCAGCTGCAGACTTCTTGACAACAATTTTTAATATTTTCCCTTTTTCCACAGTTTTGTCATGATCAACACTTCATGCTGTTATGACTGCATCTTTACTTTTACAGGTCTTGGCTGCTTTCTCATGGCCAGGTTTGGGGCATACACTCAATGTCCCCTTTCTGTTATCAAATTCTGCTGTGGAATGTCAGTCCAGATGCTTATTTGTGCTTTCATACAATTAATTCAGACTGTTCCTTTCAGTTTCTCTTGTACAGTAGAAAATGTCAGGTTTTCTGTGCCTGCTCTGTCTTCTAACTAGCATTTTTATACCAGCTCTTCTTGAGAAGTCTTATATTCAACCAGCCATTTCTTCATTTCAGCTTCTGGTTTTTGAGTTTTAGCAGGTCATCTGGATTGCTTGTTAAAGCTCTTCTATTTTTCCAGCCTTCTGTCATTTGAGTTGATATACCTCTTCAGTGTTTCATTTATTTTAGTCACCTCTGAGTACATTTGATTTTTTTCCTGTAAATTACTTGAAGCCACTTGTTGTACAAAACCAAAGCTTAAACTGCGTTTAGCTGAACTTCTGCAGGAGTCTTCCCAGCCAGTATTTTTTGTTCATGTTTTTGATTGATTTTCTTTCAGTTTCTGTTGAGTTTCTTTTCAGTTATCCAGCAGTTTACATTAACTGAAATTTACTCAAGCTGACAATATCACTGGCACTATTTCTCAATTTTTTTTAAGTGAAAGAGCTGAAATTAAGCTGTTGATTAGTCTACAGACATTTTGAAAGTCCTGTTCAGTAAAGCTTTTGATAAAAGTATTTTGCTTCTGCTGAAGCTCAAACAAATTGGTCTGACTAATCAGTCATTAACTTGGCTAACTACTGTCTTAGTGATGTGCAGTTCAATATAAAAGTTAGAAAATGCACTGTCTAAACAAAGAACAGTGATCTTTGCAGGCTCTGACCTTAAAGTACTTGTATTTGCCTTATTTGAAAATGATGTGGCAGCACTGTGACAACCTACCTGTTTATACAATATGCAAACTATGGTTCTGTCTTTTCTTCAGATACTCACATCTTACAATCAGTCACCAAATTGCAGAATGCCTCATAGCAACTGAAAATGTGGATTTGTAATAGCTTTTTAAAGTTTAACACCAACATAACCAAGTTCATGCTGTTTGGAAGCATAAAATATGCCACTTGTATGTCTGTATTCCTGCAGATTAACACTAAAATTGACACTCCATTTGAGCAAGTATGTACTTCTACGTATATAAAGTTTCTGCTTGATAGTTAAGTGATATGCATGGAATATGTTTTCATGGCAGTCAAAAAGTCCACATTGATTCAGAGATTCTGTGATGCCTAAAGGACTTCTTAAACCCTTCCTCAAAGGTTTCTATGGCAAGGGGTACTTTAATCCCTTTATTGACTCTCAGAATCTCTAGCCACACTATGTTATGTCATAATGGTTTGGCTAGGCTTTCCTCTGTTTATAACACAATCACAAGAGTGGTGCTTCAGGCAACAAAGGAAACACCCCCAATAGAATGCAAACTCATCGATGCACTGAGTTGCTTCATAAATGACTTGTGACTTGCTGAGTTACATATGAGCCCATACAGTACACTAAAATATGCTGACGTGTAGCACATCTGCCTTTTTTTTTACCAGGAAGGTTTTCTTTTTTAAAGAAGATTTGAATCATTGCATTTGTATATACTGTATACATGCTGCTTCAATGCTCTAGACAACTGTTGTATGTAGTATTATGCTTTGACAGTTATACAGAGTTAGTGTACTTCTTGAATACTCCTTGGAAGAGGACTTGTGGCTTAATGGGAGTATTTATTTAATAAAATGAAAATTAATAAACAAATTGTATAATAGGTGATAATTTTTTATTGGACATGCATCATCA
This sequence comes from Protopterus annectens, assembly GCF_019279795.1. Lineage (NCBI taxonomy): Eukaryota > Metazoa > Chordata > Ceratodontiformes > Protopteridae > Protopterus > Protopterus annectens. The sequence goes on from NC_056739.1 coordinate 1,065,742,819, forward strand.
GTAAACCATTTGCATAGTATCTAGTTACACTACTGTCTGTGTTACTTTGTACAGAGAATAGAGACACCCTTAACCCTTCCCAAATAACACATTATGTTTTGATATTCTGGGAATGTGGGGTAGTCTGTGGGGTCTGCCTTTGCAAAATGTAATATAATTTATGGATGAAGTCCTGTCTCCTCAACCTATTAAGCTTCATTGAAAAGGTTATGGAGGCTGTGGACAGCGGTCCTTCTGTGACTCTCATGCTGGAATTATTGAAAAATTAGACAAATGTAATATAAACTCTGATGTTGTCCCCTGGATTACAAATTGGCTGTCCAACTGATCCCAGCCAGTGAATGTTTCTTGTACACTCTCTGAATGTAAAATAGAAATGAATGGTGTGCTTAAAGAATCCATGCTAGACTTCTCCTGTTTGACAGTTATTTTACAGACAGCCATGCCAATATACCAGAAGTGAGGTTGACCAAGTTTGCTAATGATTGCAAACTGGGTACCGTTATCCGTTCATCCACTGATACTAAACAGTTCCAGCAAGGGTTGAAATGTACACATACCTAGAATACTGAAATGGTCTAAGATTAAAGGCAAAAAAGTGCTGCATAGTAGTGTTTGGCAAAAAGCTTCTCCCATTTCATATGTTACAGATGGCACTTCTCTATAAACAAGAGAAAGTCATAGGACACCTGAATACTTGTGTGGACAACTCTCTGTCATTTGTTCATCATGTTTCCACCATAGTTAGGAAATCCTTTTATTTTATCCAGCTCATTTATTTACCAAGAGAATATATTCAAGAGCCAGAGAAGTCATCCTTACCTCCTGTATTCTTCTGTTATCACACCTGTTATTGAATTATCAGCTCCTTTGTTATGTACAAATCCAATCATATCACTCACCTGGAAATGCCTCAGGGATGTGTAACAAAGAAAATTAAAGGTCTGTAGGTTCATACGTGTCAGACTACCTGCCCTTGCAGGACATTTTAAGCTTAGCCAATTTCCCTTTTTGTGCTCAAATAACTTATCCCATTTGATTAAAGATTGGCCTTACCCATCCTCTGGTCAGTAATTATATATTACCCATTATGACAATAACTGATATCATACCATAAAATAATTTTAAGGGGCCCAAGAGTGGGATAAAGCATTTAGGAGCTGAATCAGTCCATTAGTAGTACAGGGAGCAGTCTTGGGGTAAACCTTCGGTTTCCCATCCGTAGATCTAAATTACACTTGAAAATGGACAGGGATGATCTTTGTTTTGAGTGGATGGGGAGTCTGTCCCATAGCAGTGGTATCCTCTGTGAAATATATCTCTCCCTCCAAACCATTCTGTTGATGTTGCAAAATAGGTTTACATCCCTAGACCAAGTATTGATGATGCTATTTGACTTGCTGATGTGCAGTAAATCCATCATTAATGGGTTGGATGATGCCTTGTATGCCAGACACATGTCATCTCTTAGCAGTCTGTAGGATACTAAGTATAGTGACAGAGCTTTGAGTCAGTCCATGTAGGACATGTTGTTTAGGGCTTGTATGCTTTTAGTAAGGTATCTTTGTGGGTGTTCCAGTTATTTCATATGTCTGGGCAGATACAAGCCAAATGGGGCATTATATTCAGTTATTGGCCTAATGAGGGCTGAGTAAAGGGGGACAATGACATTCATAGATCTAGGCACAATCCTTTCAACTTAAATCAACTATCCCACAAATTTAAAAAAGTTTCCTTATATTCAGTAGCCTACCAGCCTCTCTGAGGTGACGTGTCTAGATTTTTGAGCCATGAAAAACTCGATCTGATTTGTTCTCCAATTTCTTCTCAAAACAAGTACCTCTACAAATGCCTGCACTGCAGACCTGAACCTACACCAAAACATAAACAAGACTAGTTGGAGGACGAGGTTCCTAACACAGCATATTCCCAGCATCCTTCATGTTTGTAAGTCAATTTACTGTAAAATTTCTTCCTAAACTTTGCATAACATTAAGGTTGGTAGTATAACATTATAGGTGGTAGCAGTATTTGTCACAGACTGCATTTCATTATTAGAGAAAAAATGCACAGTTATTTCTGTTTGATCTGGCAATGACTCTGCTTTAAAGTTAGTACCAAACAGATTCTTAAATAATCTGTCCCTCAACTTTCTGAATATTGGGCATTCCAAGTAAAATGGGGTAGATATGTATAAAAAGTAAATAATGTATGATCATTTGACTTGGTCATTGAATAATTCACCTTTTGGACTTACTGATCTTGATAATCATAGACTCCCATGCAGGAACTGAAATTTATGACGTATAACTGAGCACAAGTCTCGATAGTGTATCATAAAGATAAGCTGTGTTACTGTCCCATACACAAGACTGTGCTTAAAAGTTTAGGTAAGCACTTATGCAAGTGTTATGTGTATCATTCACAGCCCAAACCTTCCTTATTATTCTTTTTTATACTGAGCATAGAGTTTGGACTTGCTGTAATATATTTTTTTCAGGTAAGACCTTAAATAGTTAAAACCCTATAAGTGTAATGCTTGCTCAACTTTTTTAACTAGTAGACTTACTGTGTTTCACTCACTCCACCATCTAGTTGTCTCCTCCCACACAACACTGCTGTTAGAATTATTAAATAAATGCTCAAATTATGAGATTTTAGTGGAAAACATAAGTGAAATTGTCAGTGGCTTTACAAGTAGCACACTCACCTTTGTTATTGGAAGATCAGAAGGCTGTAGGTTCTATTCCTACTCCAGGTGATTGGATTCATTTTCAAATTGCTAGGAATATGGTGGTGGGGGTTGGGGTTTCACTTCTGAGTGTGTCATCCTTCAAGTGAAAAGTTAACCATGGTCCCATCTGCCTGAATTGGTGGTAGCTTAGGTGGTTGTAAAAGATCCCACAACACCTCTCAAAAAAAATACTGGGAGTTTCCCAGTGCCCTGGCCAAATTACCCCTAGTAGTGTAAATACCACCTTGTGTCTCCTCTGAAAAGAGGTCACTAACCTTGTGGGACCAACCTGGTCAAGAAAGAATAAATAAATACAGTTAACATGTAGTGCTATTTTAATGGGGGCAACTTGATTTATTTATTTATTTTAAACAGGAAAACAGTGAAAATAGCTAGCAATATGTTATTGTCTTTTCACTGTTTATCAAAGATAAATAACTCAAAGTTACAGACAACAGTGGGCGCTGATGTTTGTGCACACAAGATCCTGTGTGAAAATGTCGATGAACTCTTTGAGTATCTAGAATCTTATCCCAAAAACGGGTCTATATCAGATTAACAAAGTTTCAGAACTTCGAATACCATATGGTCGACACCATATGATTGAAGTTCTGAAACTTAGAAACTCTTAAAAAACAAAACAAAACAAAAAAAAAAAAACAAAGTAAACTAAAAGTGGGGGGCTGCACCCCCCCCCGCTACTTAAATATACCAACTCGCACTTTAACTGGGAATGGCGCAGAAAGGGAAGATTTCCCTTTCCTACACTGTAGCGTGATCTCGGAGTTGGTATATTTAAGTAGCGGGGGGGGGGGCACAGCCGCCCTGCTTAAAGCACTTACTTTTTTTTTTTTTTTATTCAGAACTTTGATTATATGGTATTTGAAATTCTGAAACTTTGTTAAGCTAATATAGACCCTGAAAAACAGTACCTTCTCATAGCAGGGATTCCAAGTACTTAGATAAACTCCAGGGTACAGAACAGAATAATGAAATATGGTGGGGAGTGGTTAACATAAACGCATTATATGCTAATATTGAACATCAGTTTTGGTATAAAGTCTGTAGCACATATTTGAAATAAAGTGGGGAGTGGTTGATATCAAAGCTTTATAAACTAGTACAACAAATAAAAATTACAAAGTGGTATGAGCAGACTGGGTTCCCAAACAACTAGTATTTGCAGAAAAATATAGGAAACACCAGACCACAGCAGATAGTATCAAATAAAGCGCCAAAGTTTAATCCGCAGTCCAAAAATGGTGAGTGCTTTCGTAGCCAGAGCTACTTCATCAGACAACTCAATAAACTCCACAGGGATTTTTAAAAACGGAAACAGCCTATCAGTGTCAGTTTCCAATAAATCTTTTGGGTTTCTAATACCATGATGGGAATGGACCCCATTCCTAAGTCAAAGTAGGATTAAAGTTCATGAAATTAGTATGGTTTCACTCTTTGATGGCAGCCAAAAGTGCTTTTCGCAGCATCCGCAATGTGCCCAACAATGACTCCTTCTGCAATTTGTACAGAGTTACATGTATTGATAGCATATCTAAATATGATTGTAGACTCTTTTTTTTATAAGACCCGTTGCTCCTACTACTATAGGAACTGTATGGGTATCTTTCTTTCACATTGCTCTAGTTTCTGCTGGCAAATCCTGATATTTTATAACTTTATGTCTCAATGTACGCAGGACACTGTAGTCACTGGGTGTGGAGATTTCAATAATCAATGCTACTTTTGTCTTCTTTTCTTGGACCATTATATCTGTTTTTCTAGCATCTGTCTTTTGAACTGCTGGTAATGGATGATCCCATGTGATGTAGAATTCATCATTTTCTATGGTGCTTTGTGGCACATATTTCCAGTGTTTTTCAGGCACTTCAGTGCCATAATGTTTGCACAATCCCCAGTGCAGCAGTCCCGCCACATTATTATGCCTTTCAGTATACTGTCCTTCTGCCATTAGTATGTCGCAACCAGCAACGAGGTGTGCAACTGTTTCCAGTTCTGTTTTGCAAAACCTACATTTGTCTGTTTCTCCCACATAGCTCCAAAGCTAGCTACAAAAACAAAATCGCCACTAATTCCAAGGACAGCCACAAAGCATTCTGTAGCTATGTCAAGAATCTCGATGGCAACACCCAGATCTGCTCTGAGTTACAGCACAAAGGCACGAAAATTACAGAACCAACTGATATTGCCAACATCCTGGCAGATAGGTTCAGTGCTAACTTTACCCCCCTCTCACCCCCTAAAAGGCCCATATCTATACAGGAAGAATGCAGAGTCCCTGTAATCACAACTACGCAGGTAAAAGCTGCACTCTCTAAAGCCAAAAACACAGCATCCATGGGACTGAACAACATCCCAGGCTGCGTTTTAGACGAACTTCAGAACGAACTGGCTCCCCACTTAAGCACCATAATCAATAATAGCCTCGCATCAGGCTTTCTGCCCACTGAATGACGCACAGCAACAGTTATCCCACTCTACAAAGGGGGAGCCACCACTGATCCCTGGAACTATCGACCTATTAGCCTGATGAGCCTGGTCTGCAAGGCCATGGAACGTATCATCATGGAACTCATCAACAAAGACATTGGTAACCTCCAAACTCTGGATCCCACCCAGTTCGGGTTTGTGAAAGGCAGATCATGCCTCCTGAACCTGATTGACTTCTTTGAGGCAGTCACAAAAGTCATAGATGAGGGTAAGGTGGTTCACACAGCCTATCTTGACCTTGCCAAGGCTTTCGACACCATCCCCATTCTGGAATTATAGCTAAACTCACTAAACTAGGTATAAATCCCTACATCACAAGCTGGGTTGCCAACGGGCTCACTGACAGAACCCACACTGTAAAAGTTGAAGATTCCAAATCTGACCTCTAAGCAGTGACAAGTGGAGTACCACAGGGTTCCGTCCTGAGACCTCTCCTGTTTGGTATCTACTTCTCTGAAGTATAGGCTAACACGGAAGGCCTCTGGCTATTGAAGTTCGCAGATGACTGCAAACTAGGAGCTATAGTCAAGTCCCCAAATGATGTGGACATCCTACAGAAGGGCCTCACTGAGACAGATGCCTGGTGTCAGAACCATGGCCTCAAGCTCAGTGCCAAAAAGTGCAGTGTCATCCCCTTTGGTAAAAACTCTGTACCCATGAACTACCATATAGGCAGCAATGTACTTAACACCAAATGCGTGATAAGAGACCTTGGGACCCAGGTGGACAGTAGTCTCTCCTTTGATAGTCACATCGCCACAGCAGTCAGGAAGTCCTTCTATGTGGCACACCTCATCATAAAAGGGTTCTCATCCAGGAAAAAAGAGGTAATTGTTCCCCTCTACTCGACACTCATTAGACCCATTATAGAGTACAACGCCCCTTTTGGAATGTACCTCACAAGACATCTGCAGCAGCTGGAAAGGCCACAGAAGTACCTCACAAAGAGGATTACTGGCCTCAAACAAATGCCTTACACTGACCGCCTCAAAAAACTCCAGCTTTACTCTGTAGCATATCGCCTACTCCAAGGTGATCTCTGCTAACATATAAAGCTATGTCAAACCAAGAGCTGTTAGACATGCTACACCTAAAGAAATCTCAATCTCTCCGAGCTACACGCTCTAGGGACCTAAACCTTGTCACCACAATAAACAGGACATGTTGGAGGGATAGTTTCCTGTCCCAGAGACTTCCCATACTCTGAAACAGGCTACCCATCTATGTCAAATGAAGTTCTTCATTAGCACTCTTCAAGAAAAATCTTGATGAGTGGATGGGAAATAGGAAATACACCCCGGGGATCACTTCTGTGTCTCTGCTCGACAGTGGCACAGGAAAATAACTTTCTTGGGTGGCGTAACCAGGGAACCTTGTTGGCTAGGCTTATGTAGGCCCTTGGATCCATAGCCTAGTACCTACCTATGAACCTATGTTCAATGCACTCTGTAAACCAATGTGTATGTAGCCCACTATTTTGTGCTGCCAGTATTAATCTGTCATCTCTTGGTTTGAATTTGCCTCTCCTTAACCATTTCTGCATTCGTGCCTGATCAACATGAGGTTCTTCCAGAAGTTTTCTAGACTTGCAACTATATTTATGCATTTTCCACATTTCTTGTCTTCTCATCTGGTCTTTCACCTTATATTCTTTCTTTTGTTTTTTGGCACATTCAGTTGCTGCCTGATTTTTATCTACTTCTGGTTTGATTTCTATTCCTGCTTGACGCCAATATGCTTCTGCTTTTTTAAGCAGAGAAGTCATCTTAGATTTATTCTCCTCGTGTTTCTAAACTTTTTCTACGTTTGGGTCATGTGAGGTCAGCAGATATGTGTGGAGTCTCACAATTGCAGATCTATACATGTAATCAGTTTCAAGGAGGCCCAGTCCTCCTTCAGAACGGGAAGTATATAATCTTGGTATGCACTTCTTCTTCTTCTTCTTTCGGCTTTTCCCAGTTAGGGGTCACCACAGCGGATCACCTGTCCGCTCAGGACTGGCAGTGGAGTTTTACAGTGTTGAGTTGCCAGCCTGGTGCCCAACCTTCCACAGAAGGCACACACATGCACGCACTCATGCCTAGGGCCAGATTCGAGTATCCAGTCCACCTACAGCATGTCTCTGGGATGTGGGAGGAAACCAGAGCACCCGGAGGAAACCCACGTGATCACAGGGAGGACATGCAGACTCCGCACAGAAGGCACCCCAGCCGAGGATCAAATCCAGAGAACCTCTTGCTGTGAGGTGACAATGCTAACTGCGCTACCACGGCCGCCCATAATCTTGGTATGCACAGATTTTTATAAATCATTTGGTGAGCATGAAGCATTCTTCTTGTTTTCCTGTCTAATCTATCCAACATCTTTTGGGACTAGACAGTCAATCCAAAACTGTTAGGACAGGAAGAACAAACTGGTTTATAGCTTGGATTTTGTTCCTAGGTGCCAGTGCTGTTTTCGGGATTAATTTAAGTCTTCTGAAATATCCCTTACTAAAGTTTTATTCGCATTTGTTCGTGTTTTATTGTTGATCCTTCAACAATTCCCAAATATTTGCACACTCCTTCTTGCTCAAGTTCTTTTATATCACATTCTTGTCTGAAACTGATGTTTTCCTGGTGTTGCAGTTTTCCTGCTTTAAAGGTTGTATTTGTACATTTATCAAGACCAAATGGCATTCTTATATAATCTGAAAAAGTTTTGATAATTTGCAGTTGTGCTTTCAGTTCCTCATCTGATGAGCTATACAGTTTTAAATCACCGGCAAAGAGAAGAAGACAAGTCTTTACACTTTGTTATTTTCTAGGAGCCAAATTATAGCCATGGCCTCAGCTGTTAAGTAGACAGCTTAATGGGTTAAGGGTAAGACAGAATATCAGCGGTGACAGAGTTACCCTGGAATACCCCCTTTGAATTTTTATCCCTGGGATAATAATTTATCCTTTATCATGGCTTAATTGCAAAGTGGTCTGCCACTGTTTCATGGTCACTGTCATGCAGTGTAGGGTGTATCTTATACATTTTAAGCACTCTTTTATTCCTTTCCCTATGAATGTGGGATACTATCAAATGCTTTTTTGTAGTCAGTCCATGTCATACTTAGATTCTTCCCCTTTATACAGTTCTCCACTATGACCTTATTTTACAAAAAATAATCCTTTGTTCCATATGACTTTCCTTTATTGCCCTTTTGTTCTGCTGCCATAATTGAGTTTTCTTCTAAATGACTATAAACTCTGTCAGCATCAATTCCCATGTATAGTTTATACATCGTCGGAAGGCAAGTTATTGGTCTATAATTTTTAAGGTGACTTGCAGGTTTACTCTTAAGTAGGGGCATTGTTTATCCTGTTGTTAGCCAGGTTGGTGTCTTTTCGGGGTGCGCATATAAATATTTCTTACTCATGCCTAAATCTCTATGTAAAGATGTTAATACTTTTAGCCAAAAGTTGGGTACTGCATCTGGGCTTGGGGTTTTTAATTAGAGGCTTTTCTTAACTTTATTTAAAATCTCTTTGGCTGTTACTTCATTCCATTTCATATCCTCTACCTTTAAACTTTTTCTTCTTTCTTTAACTTCTTTTATCCATTTAGCATCTTTGTTATGTTCCACAGGATCTTCATAGATATTTCTGTAAAATGTATCTATTTCTTCTTTTTTTGGCGGTCTTACAATTCCTTTTACCTTGTTTCCCAATTCTCTATAAAACTTTTTTTGGGTCATCAATAAAGTGCTTATTTTGTACTTTTCCTTTATATTTGTCTTCATATCTTCTAAGTTTTTCCTCCTGTGCTGAAATTTTTAGTTTGTTATTTGCAATAGTGCATGATAGATCCTGGTCTATTCTAATACTCCACATTGATTTTATCACATCTATCTTTCTTAGTATTTTGTTGATCTGTTCCCTCTTCTGTAGTCTTCTAACAGTGACACTTCTTGTTTTAACTGCTTTATAGTTTTCTCTATTCGATATTTCCATGATGGTATTCAACTTCTCCCCTTCCTTTCCCTCACTACCCTGTGATCTTGTGATAGAACTTTATCAGTTATTAATTTAGCAGCACAGTAATATATTCTGTTTACTTCTGTTGTATCGCATGGATCTCTATGAACAGTCCTAATTACTGTGTTCATTTGTTTTATCAGACTTCTGACTTTTGGGGTTTTATTAACCTTCTGCAGATTATTTTTTTCATTGATCTTGATACACCTATGTCTATTAAATCAAGCAACTCTTCTCTTAGCTCATTTTCTTCCAAACTAAGGGCATATCCCTTGTTTTCCATTTCCTGCAGGAATTCTATAGAGGTTTCTCTAGCATCTTCCTGTGGCACAGTCTCTTCAATTTCATCCTGTGCCATCCATTGTTCTGTCATATGGGAACTCACTGGCCTATCACTCCTCAGCATTGACTGCATCAGAGTTTCCACAGTTTCCTGTTCCTTCCCTTGCTGTCTAGCTTCAAGTGAACATTTATACTGGTTTCCTGTGGAAGGCTCCAAATTATATTCATATGGTGCCTGACTAATTGCTTCCTGTTCTACTGGTTTCCCCTTAATTTGGATATCCATTGATCTATCCTGTTGTAGTGCTTTCTGAATTAGATTTTCTACACTGAATCTTTCATTTCGCAGGTACTCCATAACCTCAATTTCTATTTCTTTAACTTCTCCATTACTAATATCCTTTTCTACTTTTCCTCTTTGTCTTTTTATTTTTTGTACTGCAATGTTTTCCATGTCTACATTCCTTTGGCTGTATTTCTCTTAAAATATCTTTGGTGCTGCTCTTTTTATATTGGTTAGTTTTGCTTTCTCCTTTGCATAAATATTGCACCATATTAGATCTCTTTTTCTTTCCCATGTCCATATTTCTTCTTCAGATGTTTCCTGATCTTCCTGCTTCTTCTTACTTTGGGGACTCACTCCATCATGCTGCGATGTAACGTACTAAGCCTTTCTATACCAAATCCTTCACGTCACAGGCACTGCATAACTTGAACTTCTATTTTTTTTTTTACTTTGATTTTACTAATCTTGTCTATGTTCCATCTTTGTGATATTATTTTTTATTATGAAATTTTCCAGGTCTGGATGCCTTTGCCTATATTTCTCTTCAAATATCTTTGGGGCTGCCTTCTTTATACTGATTAATTTGGCTTTCTGCTTTGCATAAATATTGCACCATATCAAATCTCTCTTTCTTTCTCATGACCATATTTCTTTTTTATACATTTCAAATATCTCTTGGTTTTGTTGTTTGTATTTTCGCACTTCCTTAGATGCTTCTTTTTCCAAACAGATCAAAGTTTTTCGATCTATATACTGTTTTTCAAAAATCTGTTGTATTAATGAACACAAATTTTCATTTGAAGCTTCTGACAGTTTTTCTTGTGGAAGTATTTTGCTTTCCTCTAATATGTTGTGTCTGGAAATTCTGGACTTTTTGCATAATAGTAACAATACATAATTTCTTTCTTAACCTCAATAGTCCACTCTGTCGTCTTTATGGCTCTTCTTTGGCCTATCAGTATTGCTTTGAACCCACTGCTGTTCATATTGGTGATGGACTACATTAGCAAACAAGTTGGAGGGGACAGAGGACAGATCAACAAAATTATTGTATGCAGGCATCTGAGCAAGAACTTCAGCAAAGGATAGGAGAATGGAATGCAAAACTGAAAGCACATGGGATGGAACTAGCTACAGATAAGACAGTGGTAATGGTAACAAATTGGGGAAGTCAGAAGAAGCTGAGAATTGAGGTAGAAGGGAAAGTAAAGGAACAGGTTAATAGCTTCAAGTATCTGGGAGGGGTGGTCGATGAGAAGGGAAGTCTGACTAAAGAGGTCAAAGCTAGAATCAGAGGGGCTGCAGCCAACTGGCATAGAGTGTCAGGTGTAGTGTATGACAGAAGAATGCCAATGAAGCTGAAAAATGAGGTGTACAAAACAGTGGTATGACCAGTACTACTGTATGGTACAGAAACATGGGCAGTAAAGGCAGAGCAGATTAGATAGCTAAAGGTGATGGAAATGAAGTGCCTGAGAAGGGTGGTAGGATGCACATTGTGGGGCAGATGAAGAAATGAAGACATAAAAGCAGAAGCCAAAGTAGCTCCAATTGCAGAAAAGATCAAAGAGAACAGTTTACTGTGGTTTCAGCACATTGTAGAAAAGCAGAAGACAGTCTATTGAAGAAGATTTGGGACAGACAGGAAGAAGGTAAGAGGAAACAAGGGCATCCAACAAAGATGTGAATGGATTGTGTGAGGGAAGGTCTGCAACAATCAGGCATGAGTGTCGAAGAATGCAGGAGTGTGGCATCGAATTGAGAGAGATGGCAAGAGTTAACACGACACTCCGACTCCATATAGAAAAATGGGAAAAAAAGCATATTGATGATGATGATGAGTTATCCAGAGGACTGAAGACATGATATAGAAAGAGTGCTGTCATACAGTTGATAATCAAATTATAGCTGTTTATAAGACTGATGTGATTTCCTTAACTAAGACTGTTTTACATACAGCTAATTCTGGAGGTTGTGTTTCCATCCATGGCTCCAGTACTACTTTGGCTAGAAACCTTTCTGCTGTTTTAGAGAATGATGCGGAATCTGATGAGGACAATGGTGATTTCCTGGTTAACATTGAGCCCAGTCACTTTGAATCTTCAGAAAATGAACCTGAACTTAAGTCCAAAAAAGAAGTTATGTACCCACCATAACTTTCCATGTATGTTATTCATCTCGCCTTCATTTTTAGCAGGCTGGTTTCGGAACCAGTCCACAGTTTCGACTCGGCCTTATAAAAAAAGCTCGAGGTCTTCCACTAGCTCAAGGCTAAAACCCTATCCTATCATGCACTAGGAGAGCTCCCCAGATGTTGTTTGCAGATATAACTAAGATACTAAATAAAGGTCATTGAATACCTTATAGAGCAATCAAGGTCAGAGAACATTAATAGCCAATTGCATCGGCTCGGTCTTACAGGAGCAAAGGGCTGGGGGAAGGAGGGTGGGATGTAAGAATGAAGGCGAGAAGGACAACACACATGGAACATTATGGTAAGTACATAATTTCTTTATGTGATGTCCTATCTTGCCTTCATTCTTAGCAGGTTGGGAAAGCGTCCCTGGCACTATCTTTCTTGGATGGCTCAAGGGAGAATATTCTTCAGAACAGTAGACCCAAAGGAGGCCCTGTTCCTGGAGGCCAAACCAACTTTGTAATAAGTGATAAAGGTGTGAGGCCTTGCCCATGTTGCTGCAGCACAAATGGTATCAATAGGTAGTCTCACTCTAAATCAGACGAGGTTGCTATGGCTCTTGTAGAATCACCCTTTACTTTGTTGGGTAGTTCTTTGTTTTGATATTTGTAAGTAAAGGTAATACAATCTGATAGCCATTTCAGAAGGGTGGCTTTAGATACAGGAGGCATTTTCCTTGAGTCTGAAAAGGATACAAATAAGTGGTCAGATTTTCTGAAGTCCTTTTTCCTATGTAAGTAGAAATGTAATTGTCTACGTACATCCAGCTGGTGCAGCATATATTCTGCCTTGTTGTCATAGTTGGGGAAAAAAATGGTATTTCAATGGATTGGTTCAAATTAGATTGTGAGCATACTTCAGGTAGAAAGGATGGGTTTGTTCATAGGGATACTCTGTTTTTGTGGAAAAGCATGTAGGGGGGCTTTATTGACAATGTTTGCAGCTCTGAAACTCTTCTAGCAGAAGTAGTAGCTATCAAAAGAATCATTTTCCAAGTCAAATGCTTGAGATCGCAGGATAATGCAGGCTCAAAAGGGGGTAGAATCAAATGAGATAAGACAAAATTCAAGTACCATTGTGCTGGAGGGGCTTTAATAGGTGGCCTTAATAAAAGAGTACCATTAGGAAAGGCTTTGCATAGTCTGTTAGTCATCACATTTGGGCCTGATTCACCTAAATGGAAATTAAACATCGCTGCTAACTGAACTCGAATAGTAGCTGCTGTGCCTTTATTAAATAGCTTTGCTAAGAATTCAAGAATGGAAGCTATTGGGGCAGAGAAGAGATCAATGTGATTACTCAAGGCCCATGAAGAAAATCTTTTGCATTTGCTTCTACGTAACTTTCTCATAGAAGCCTTATTAGACGAGATCAGGATATGTTTTACTGATGGAGAATGGTTAGGGAGCCTGGCAATGGTTGGAATCGGAGCAGCCAATCTGTCAATTTGAGGGTTTGAAGGGAGGGGTGGAGCATCCCTGATGCATGAGTCAGGAGATCTGGAACTAGGTCCAGAATCCATGGCTCCTCCTGGAGATGAGGCCACAGGAAGGCGAACCAGATTTGACGAGGCCAGTATGGGGCAACGAGTATCAAGTTCCTTCCCAAGCAACTGGCATTCTGAAGAACTCTGGGTATCAGTAAAAGGGAAGAAATGCATAGAGGAGACCCGAGGGCCAATTGTGGACATGTGCATCTCTTGCTGACTTCTCTGGAGGGGGGATCAGGGCAAAGTAGTTGCTGCATTTGGTATTTATGGATGTGGCAAAAAGGTAGGAGCAAGGCTGGCCTCATTTGCGGAAAATCTTTTCCACCACTTCCTGTTTTAGAGACCACTTGTGAGTCATTAAAGTAGCTCTGCTGAGTTTGTCTGCTATCACGTTGGATTTCCCCAGAATGTGCGTTGCTACCAGAAAGCAATGGGAGGAGGTTGCCCACTACCATACTCTCAGGGCCTCGCGACAAAGGGGGTAAGATCTGGTTCCTCCTTGATATTTATGCACCACACAACTGACATGTTGTCTGTCTGTACTGCAATAGTTTCTAGCAGAAGAGAGTCCTGGAATGCTTGCAATGCTAAAAGCACCCCTCTCATCTCTAGGACATTGATGTGCAAATGGGTCTCGTGATCCTGCCAAGTGCCTTGGATTGTCTTTCCCAGATAATGCCCCCCCCACCCCCACCCTATGTGAGAAGCATCTGTGTTCACTGTGGCTAATGACAGGGGAAGAAAAAAGGGTCGACCTAATGTCACATGAGTAGAGTAAAGCCACCAATGAAGGTCTTTCTTGCAAGATTCCAATAATAAAATTTGGTGGGACATGGGTAGTTCCTGCATGGACCACTGAGTGTACGTAACCACTGTAGAATTCTCATGTGCATATGTACTAATGGAATCAGGGTTAGTGCTGCTGCCATGGTTCCCAAGACTTTCAAGACTGTTCTTTCTTGTACTTTTCTCTTGGAAAGTAGGTTTTAAGGGTCTATATTAGATCATCGAAGTATTAATACTTTGAATGGTCTAATATCACCCTGAAAACAGTGAATGCTGAAAATAGCGAAGCTGCAGATAACCAAATTTTTTTCCTAGGGAAAGAATTTGCCTGTCCTTTTCTGTGGCTTCACTATTTTCAGCACTGTGGTGGAAAGTTACGGGTTGGGTTCAGGTAAGTGTACAATTGTGTGGACATTAGGGTTAGGGCGGGGTATGTGAGTTAGGGTTATTGCGCGGGTGAGGAGAGTGTGTGATAGTGATAGACTTTAGGGTTAGGGCGGGGTATGTGAGTTAGGGTTAGGGCATAGGTGAAGTGAGTGTGCAATAGTGACGGACCTTAGGGTTAGGGTTTGGGTTAAGGATATTGGATAGATAGTACTGTATGTACAGTTTAGTGTAGGGTTAGATGTAGGATTTTAAATGTATGCGTGTGGATTGCTGTTTTTTTGGTGTGCTTATGTTGCGTGTGTGCTTCTCGGAACAGTGAATTTTTTTCCAGGGAAAAAAATTCTCTGTTCTGAGCTTTCTATGTTTTTAGATTTCGTGGTTAGAAGTTTGAAGTTGTTGTATTCCATGATGTGCTGTTTCATTGAACTGATATAGACCTAGTTTTAAGACCTGACGTTGTAAGACTTGAACCCTTTTGGAAGGAAGTTTGGCCATTATTTTTGTTGTATCTAGATCTGCTCCTATAAAAACAATACACTGAGATGGCAACAAGGCAGATTTTTCGTAGTTTATTGTAATTCCTAGGTGGGAGCAATAATGAAAGCTGGTGTCTGTTGCTTTCGATAGTAGATGCTCGGTGGTGGCAGTTAGGAGCCAGTCGTCTAGGTATGGAAGCCTCAGAATCCTAGGCGTCTCAAGTGAGCTGCGACTACTGCCATACACTTGGTGAACACTCTGGGGGTTGTAGTGAGGCCAAAGGGAAGAGCTTGAAACTGGTAGTGACTGGCTCCCAGCCGAAAGTGCAAATGACTCCTGGATCACCTGTCCGTTTTTATGTGGAAGTACTCATCCTGGAGATCTGTAGAGCACATCCAATCATCTTGTCCCAGAAAAGGGAGTATTGACTGCAGTGTTACCATCCAGAACTTTGATTTTCTTAATGGATTTGTTTAACAACTTGCTGAGATCCAGGATGGGTCTCCGGTCCCATGTTTTCTTTGGAACTAAAAAGAACCTTAAGTAAGTTCTGGATCCTATTTGGTCTGCGGGGACTGTTTGGATGACTGTTTTGTCTAGCAACTTTTGTATTTCTAGCTGCCTATTCCCTTTGACTGGGTGGAACATCTGGGATGTTTTTTTATGTTTGGGACAGGGAAAGCAAAGAGTATGGAGTAACCTCTGTATACGATGCTTTGTACCCACTTGTCTTTTGTTATTTTTAGCCAGGATTCTGGGTACAAAGATAAGTGGCCCCCGACTGCTTCCAGAGATGGACAGGTGGTCCTCCTTTCAGGAGTTCTGAAAAGGCTTACCAAGGAATGATACCCGTCGCCATGATTTTGTGAACCCCCTCTGCTGTGTGGTCAGTGTCTTCCATTATTACTTCCCCCTCTACCCCTGGGGGAAGAATCACCACGTGTGTCCTGGAAAGCTCTCTGGGATTTTTGAAACCAAATTTGTCCTCCTTTTTGACCCTTTGCATAACGTCTAGTAGGTAGGGAAAAATGGACTGGTATGGCAGAGAGAGTCTTTCCTTCTTGTTAACACCTGCTTAGTGTGTCTTTAACTTTTGGCCCTAACAATGATGAGCCATCAAAAGGTGCATTCACAAAAGAAGATTTAAAGGGCTGCACAAAGTCACACAAGCGCATCCAGGAATGTCTGTTTAGGGAAATTCCTGAACCTCCTGCTCTGCTTGCTCTATCTGCTGCATAAGAAATAAGCCTCATGGAGGAGTTGACCACTGAGTTTAAGGTGGAGAGCTGAGAGGACACCTTCTCTGATACCCCTTCAGCTGCTGAACCTTGGAGGGTATTTCCTAGCTCTTTCAGGAGATGTCTCTGAAGTCTAGTAAAGTGAGTCGTATAATTCAGCGATCTAAGCACAAAAGTAGCTGAAGAAAAGGTGTGCTTTCCAGATCTGTCCATCGTACGAGACTCTTTGTTCAGTGAATGGACAGAAGACGACATCTCTGAGAGTTCCATTTTGGTGGCTGCTGCCACCACCATAATCTACTGGGACTCCTTTGGTTAGAAAA
This sequence comes from Protopterus annectens, assembly GCF_019279795.1. Classification (NCBI taxonomy): domain Eukaryota; kingdom Metazoa; phylum Chordata; order Ceratodontiformes; family Protopteridae; genus Protopterus; species Protopterus annectens. The sequence continues at coordinate 1,065,759,530 of NC_056739.1, forward strand.
TTTTTGTCTGTTGGTGATATGATGAATTTGTTTGGCCTCCAAGGAACAGGTTCTGCTGAATCTGGAAACTCCCACGCCTTTCGACAAACTAGGTCTATTAGTTTGTCGAAAGGCGGAGACAACCAAGTGGTGGAAGAGCGAGTCCCAAAGGCCTTCACGTATACAGACTCCTCCACAGAAGTGTTGATGGACTTCCAGGCATCTCTCTGTTTAATATTTCCAGGATGTCCGCAAAGGAGAGTTCCTCAGAAGGTGACCGTGGGGACCCTTCTGAATCATCAAGGTCTGTATCCAATATGATGGACACCTCTGGGAAGTCTAAATGCTTCCTCTTACATTGCCTCTTCCGAGGGACTTCCTCAGAAAGATATTCTGGATAGGTTTCGGAAGAGAGGGGGGTCACCCAATGGGGCATCCTGAGGCATAGAGTCTCTGTGTCTCTGTGGATGTAGTGGTACCAAGACAGAAACTGGTGCCTTTGTGGGAAGAATGTCCCGACCCGAGAGTGGACCTTTCTGTGGAGACAGCACTCTCCTCATCACCTCAAAAGCCCCCTTCCCCTGGTCTGAGGAAATTCTCAGTTCTGAAGAACCAGAGGGGATCCCCAGAACCAAAAGGGGTCGGCTTCAAGGCTGAGGTAGGAGGCGAGCTCATCCAAGCCAATGCCCCAAGAGGCAAGTTCGGATCCGACAACTGCCTGATACGACTCTCCTCCCCAGACCTAATTGAAGAGCATTGGCTTCTAGGCTTTTCAAGGTCGGATGGAACCGAGGACATTGGAGCAATAGTCAGATCCAAAGATCCTGTGATCGGTCTCAGTTCTGAAGGTTCCACTGCAATCAGTTCTGGACATTCTGGCTCTAAGGTCTGAGATCGGATCGGAGGAGGAATCAATGGTGAAAGGGTAGGTTCATCATATCTGAAGCCCTATGGATTTGATCAGTCATCTGTTTGGGGAGCGCTAGTGTCCTTAACAGCATCTGCACTACACAATCCACATTGTCATCGGACAGGCTCCTGGAAGATCGAGTGGAAGGAGCAGAAGATTTGGAGGACTGCAACAATGGAGACCTTAGAGTGGGAGATACCAGTTCCAATTCAGGGGACCAGCTCTGCAAATGAAATTCCAATGGCACTGAAATTGAAGAAGCCGAGGTAGAAGGCTTCTCAGGCCTGACAGCCTTCGAGTCTGAAGATGAAACTTTTGGTAATTTTTTAGATGGCTCTGACTGAGCACTTGAAGATGAAGACCTTTTCTCCGACTTGTCCGACTTTGAAGAAGGGGATTGGCCTGACTTTGAAGAACCCTGACCTTCTTTGGTTGCTTCAGAAGAAGGGGTCTTCAACAAGCCTCTCAGTATGAGTTTGTTTTTTTATATCTAATAACACCTTATGGCTAAAAGAGAGACAGATGACATAGGACTCTTGGAGGTGAACTGCTCCAAGACAGTACACACAAATGGTATGTCTGTCAGTAATAGATATTTTTTGACTACACTTGACACATTTTTTAAACCCAGAGGGTTTAGTTTCCTTAGAATCCTTTGAAGACATTATACTAATCAGCAACAACAACAGGAAAGCAGATACCAAACTATAGAAAAATATAACTATATATACAGTGAATATAAAAAGTGTACACACCCCTGTTAAAATCCCAGGTTTTTATGATATAAAAAATGAGACCACAATAAATAATTTCAAAACTTTTCCCACCTTTAATGTGACGTATAATCTGTGCAATTCACTTGAAAAACAAACAAATCTGTTAGGGGAAAAAATTAAAAAAATAAAAAAACATACAATAAGCTGGTTGCATAAGAGTGCACACCCTTAAACTAATACTTTGTTGAAGCACCTTTTGATTTAATTACAGCATTCAGTCTTCTTGGGTACACACCTGCCATCAGTTAAAGAGACTCTGTTTAATCCCAAATAAAGTTCAGCTGTCCTAGTCACAGAGAGCTTACAAAGCATCAAAGAGATCTCATTGTTGAAAGGTATCAGTCAGGAGAAGGGTACAAAAAAGTTTCCACAGCATTGGATATACCATGGAACACAGTGAAGACAGTCATCAAAAAGTGGAAAAAGTATGGGACAACAGTGACGTTGCAAAGAACTGGTCATCCCTCCAAAACTGATGAAAAGACAAGACAAAAACTGGTCAGGGAGGTTGCCAAGAGATCTACCAAAGGAGCTGCAGGAATTTCTGGCAAGTACTGGTTGTGTACTACATAGGTTCATAGGTTGGTACTAGGCTATCGGCCCTAGGGCCTATACAAGCCTAGCCATAACAATTCCATAGGTATTTCTTCCCACAGTATTTACTTCCCTGGACCCCTGTCTAGCAGGGCGACTGACGTGATCCACGGGGTGAATTTCCTATGTGACAACAATCTCCCGTATTCTCCATATGTCTGGACTATGGGGAAGGAAGCCTTTTCTTACACAGAAAAACATGCAAAACAATACATCACGTTTCCCAAAAGCATGTGGAGAAAATGTGTTGTGGTCTGATAAGACCAAGGTTGAAGTTTTTGGTGACAATTCCAGTAGGTACGTTTGGCACAAAAACAACACTTCTCATCACCAAAAGAACACCATCCCCGTGGTGAAACATAGTGGTGGCAGTATCATGCTTTTGGGTTGCTTTTCTTCAGTTGGAACTGGGACTTTAGTCATGGTGGAGGGAATTATGAACAGTTCCAAATACCAGTCACCTTTGGGCCAGAACATTCTGGCGTCTGCTAGAAAGCTGAAGATGAAGAGGAATTTCAGCTTTCAACACGACAGTGACTCTAAACATACATCCAAATCAGCAAAAGAATGGCTTCACCAGAAGAAAATTAAAGTTTTGGAATGGCCCAGCCAGAGCCCAGACCGAAATCTAATAGAAAATCTGTAGGGTGACCCGAAGAGGGCTGTACACAAGAGATGCCCTCACAATCTGACAGATTTGGAGTGCTTTTACAAGGAAGAGTGGGCAAATATTGCCAAGTCAAGATGTGCCATGCTGATAGACTCCCACCCAAGAAGACTGAATGCTGTAATTAAATCAAAAGCTGCTTCAACAAAGTATTAGTTTAAGGGTGTGCACACTTATGCAACCAGCTTATTGTACATTTTTTATTTTTATTATATATTTTTCCCCTAACAGATTTGTTTGTTTTTCAGTTGAATTGTACAGGTTATAGGTCACATTAAAGGCAATAAAGGTAGGAAAAGTTTTGAAATGATTTATTGTGATCTCATTTTTGTATATACAAAATAACAAAAACCTGGCATTTTAACAGGGGTATGTACACTTTTATATCCAGTGTGCGTGTGTGTGTGTGTGTGTGTGTGTGTGTGTGTGTGTGTGTGTGTGTGTGTGTGTGTGTGTGTGTGTGTGTGTGTGTGTGTGTGTGTGTGTGTGTGTGTGTGTGTGTGTATATGTATGTATGTGTATGTATGTATGGATATATATATATATATATATATATATATATATATATATATATATATATATATATATATATATATATATAGATATATATAGATATATATATATATATATATATATATATATATATGTATATATATTCTACCACTGCTACTTTTGATCACATCAAAAACAGAAAGGGAAAGGCCCTCTCATTTAAACGGGCAAAGGCAGCTCTCTAACTTAAACAAGCTAGCCTTGAGGAATTAAAGGAAGTAAATGGAAAAGCCCTCTAAGTTTTAAGTGCTAAGGCAGCTCTCGAATTTAAACAAACTAGCCTATATAGTTAAAGGAGGAAAATAGAAAAAGGGAAGGAAAGCCCTCGAACTAAAACAGACTTATAGGGGAAGAAAGGCCTTACAGGAAAAACAACGGCCAATAACAACTCAGAAGAAAAAAACAGAAGCACACAAAATTCACTTAGTAAATATTAAGTAGAATAAAACGGTTAGAAACAGCTAACTATTTTTCCAAAATATGAAGAGGAAAAAATCTACTTAGCCAGGGACAGTAGGAAGAGCACCTAATCTTGTTTAGTGGCAAACGAGATCTGGGGAGCTCTTCTAGTGCATGATGAGATAGGGTATTAGCCACAAGCTAGTGGAAGACCTCGAGCTTTTGTATAAGGCCAAGTCAGAACCGAGGATCGGTTCCGAACCCAACCTGCTAAGAATGAAGGAGAGATAGGACAACATCACATCAAGTGTTTTCTTTTCCTCACATGATTGCTTGATTTAGTGATGTGTTTTGCTTGGGAGCATTCAGGAACTACCCCAGAACTAGGTAGGGTATATGACCTTACAGAGAATGAAATGCCCAGTTCTGTGCCTATTCCCACCTCTCTACCTGGCCTTAGAAGATGTTTATAAAGCTGCCTGTAGGAAACCAGTATCTATTCAAGCAATCCCTAAAAGGCTCATATAAAATATAAGATTTCCTCTGACATGACAGGTCTGTTTTTTCATTTGTCTCCCCAACTGCCTGTTCACATAAAAAGTCCTTGGCTTTTTCTAATCCAAAACACCCGATAAAGAGAGAAAATAGTTAATTTTCATGACAAAGGGATATATCTTTCTAATAATTCAACCTTTACAATGTTAAATTATCAAGGCTATAGGTGGAAACTTATGTGCCTTCATTTTGGATGATTTTCCTGCATCCTTACCTGCAGAGCAAAAGTATTATATGAATTAAATTGTTTCTAATTTAACTTGAGTTTTGAAACATGCTTTGAGAGATGTGCTTGAATTTGCAGATATTGTCTCGAGAAATGCTGCTTATGTTGTTTTTAGACTGTATGGTTGTTTATGTAATCAGAATTTGTCTGATGAGTTAAAAGCTGAAATTTTGAATTGATGTTTGGGCCCTCTGTTACACAGACTATCAAACAGTGGGATGATACTGGCAAATTAATGAATGGGGTATGTAGGATTTTTCTTGGGCCTAAATTCTGCCCAAGTGAGGTGCTTTCCTTCAAGGGCAAAACAAACAAAAAACCCAGCCAAACAAAAGTAAAGAATCTAAAAGGAAGTGGCAGGAGGATAATTCTTCCAAATCAAACAAGAAGGGTTCCATTCCGGAAAAGGATCAGCTCCACAAATTAATGATTATGCCAAATCACAGACCACCCCCAACACCCTTTGTTCTCTTCTTCCTTCCCCCAGGCTCTCTCTCACAACCCTGGAGCCTAGCTTCCAATAGTCTCAGACAAATGGGATTGAGAATAATTAAGTGAGTCTGCACTTTGAAGTGGATAGAAAATCCACACCCTTTCAGGGGACCCCCACACAAACACACACACACACCAAGCAAGACAGAGCTGTTTCTTCCAGGGCTCCATCACAGTGCCTGTGATACAGAAAGGCAAAGGATTTTACTTCTGAATCTTTTTGGTACCAACAAGGAGCACTTCTGGAGACTTGTCCTTTATTTTTCCTTCCTAAACACCTTTATAAAAGTTCTGAAATTCAAAATGCTTATATTGCAGTCAGTCCTAGCCCTGCTTCCAGACCACTGTTTCATGAGGAGTCTAGATCAGAAGAATGCATATCATCATATTCCTATTGCTCTGAACTTCAGGACATTTTTGGGATTTGCTGTGTCTACCTTATATGATCTGTTTTCTGCATTATCCTTTGGTCTATCTGCTACATTTTGAGTATTTACAAAGTGCCTGGCTCCAGTGGTTACCAATTGCAGAACCATAGGCATCCACATTTTCCTTGTTCATACAGTTTGATGATTTTTGCAAATTCTGTATTCAGATGTGTGGAATCCATAGAAAAGGTTGCATTCCTCCGTTCCCTCCTGGGCTTCAAATGAAATCTTCAAAAGTTCTTTACATTCTCTTAACAAATTTTTTCTTTGGGTGTTGGATAGACACAGAAAAAGGATGTTATTCCTGCCAAAAGACCAAATTCTGACTTATCAAGGCATTTTCTTGGATTTCTCTCTTCTAGACATGGCCTCAGCAAGAGAATTTCTCAGAATTCTAGGCCACATGACATCAGTGATCCTTATGATACCACAATCCAGAGTACACATGAGAAAAGTTTCAATGGTACTTAATGTAGGACCCAGCACCTTCATCCCTTGGATTTCCAGGTAGTGGAATAGAGATATGTGAAACAGAAACTACAGTGGAGGGGGATCAATAGTTTCTGAATCCAGGACTCCTTTTGTCTGCTCGGACCCCAGTCTGATCTGTCCAAACTGACTCTTCTGATTTTGCATGGGGAGCGGTGTCCATGGGAGTTCAAGTCCAAGGCTTGTGGGATACTCAGGACAAGCCAAAGCACATAAACATAAAGGAGATGTTGGCAGAGATTCATGCCTTAAAAGTTATTTCCTACTTATAGACTCCAGGTCCTCCTCTTTTGGTACCTGAACAAACAAGGGGGTACAATATCATGCCGTCTTTGCTGGTTGGCAGTGATGGTCTGGAAGCTGGCTTTACAGTATTGTTTGACTCTTCAGGCCTCATATATTTCAGCAGAGAAAAACACAGAGTAAGCAGATCCTGGACAGACCCTCATGAGTGGAAGCTTCATGTAGAGATCTTCCAGGACTTGATCCAGATGTGGGGGACACCTCAAGTAGATCTTTTCACTTCCTTTCAAAATAAATAACTTAAAAAATTATTTTATTGACATCCTTGCAGCTGTGCTTGGAAGGCAGATGCTGTATGATTCCCTTGGCTGGAAATGTTCCTGTATGCATTTTCACCCATTCCAATGATTCCCAAGGTACTTCTAAAGATTCAGAAAGAATTACAGTAGGTCATTGTGGTAACCTCCATTTTGGCCCAGGCAGATTTGGTTCTCCCTTTCATTGGAATTGGGTAAGAGCAACTGCCACAAGCTACCTCACAGACTAGATTTCCTTACATAGCATCAGGGGTGAATTGTACACCCCAACTTAGAGAAATTGCAACCTGCCTGGCTGATTCTGTTTTGATACCTTTTAGGCATTGTTACATAAGTATGTGCAACAGATGAGCTGTGCCTAGCCAGTAACATAGGTCGTATAAAGGTTTTGCCTCCTCTGTTTTGAAATATTTGTATGAGCCACTTAGAGATGGTTTGTCATACACTTCTATCAAAGTGCAACTTGTGGCCATCTCATGCTGTCTGCCCATAGATGGGTCTCTTTTTGTAATCAGTTTATGAAAGGAGTATTACACGTGAGACCTCCTCAATAGCAAACTCTTCCTCCCTATATGAACTTTGTACTTGAAAATTTTACATTATGTCCAGCTGAACCTGCCTCTCAGGCTGATTTACAGTTCATTACTTGAAAGACTATTTTTCTTATTTCTCTGACATCTGCAAGGCATGTCTCTGAGCTGCAAGTGGTCCATCCCTATCTGATTTTTCACAAAGACAGGGTTGGGATAAGCACTAATCCATTATTCATGCCTAAACTTTTTTTCTGAATTCACCTTGAATAAAGCCATCAATCTACCATTGTTGTATCCTGACCCAGAAAACAAGGGAGAAAAGATTCTACATCCCTCAGATGTGCACAGGCAGCTCATGTACCACCTTGACAGAACAAAGCCCTTTAGGAATGCTGAACTGCTGTTTATAGTCTATATTGGGGTTAAGAAAGATCAGCCTATCTTTAAGCAAACTATTGCATGATGGGTGTCCTCTGCTTTTGTTTTTTGTTAATCCCACCATGGTGAATCTCTTACTGGTAAGGTTAAGGCTCACACAACCAGGGCCTTATCCTCTTTGTTGGCATATTGGAAAGGTGTGGACTCTAGAAGCATTCTAGAGGTAGTATTCTGGGCCTTTCTTCATACTTTCACTAAACACTACAAACTAGATTCCTTTTCAAGGTCCAGTGCAGACTTTGCTAGGACCATTCTCCAGGGGCTCCTGAATCTTTATTCTTCCATCTCCCACATAGGGTAAACATTGGGAATCTACCCAAAGTGATACTGAAGCAGTGAAAATGATGAACACAGTACAGTTGCATACCTGTAACATTAGTTCAAATGCCTCACTGCATCACTGGCAGCAGCCACTGCCATCCTCCACACTGTACATCACTGAGGAGGGTTTCAACCTCTTTGATTTGGTTGTTGTTGAAATTGGTTCAATCTGGTATTGTGATTAGCTACAGATTTACTCTTGGTATATGATTCTGGCTTCAGGTACATTCTTTTTCTTTGTGGAAATCAAAATGCCTGAATACTCACTTCCTGTGACACTTAAAGGCTTCCCTCTCAGGATATGGTCAGTCAATCACCTGTCACAGGAAGAGAGAGGGAGGGGTGTCCTGAGATTTTGAAAGTTGGTCAGTACTACTGGGACACACACTCTCTCTCTCTCTCGATGTCTCACCTTACACTGCTTATACTCGATTACATTTCTCCAAGTGTTTTGTGTTTCTAATACTATGACAGCAGTGGGCCCCATTCCTAGTCAAAGCATGATTAAAGTTCATGAAATTAGTATTGTTATAATCTTTGAAGTTAGCCAGACATGCACTTTGCAGGACCTGCAGCGTGCCCAGAACTGACTCCTGCAATTCATATGGAGTTACATGTATCGGTAACATATCTAAGTATGATTTTAAATTCTTTTTTATAAGACCTTTTGCTGCTACTACTATTAGAACTGTTTGGGTAGCCTTCTTCCACACTGACCTTGTTTCTGCCTGTAAATCTTGGCTTTTCACGATTTTGTGTCTCTCTGTATGTAAGACACTGTAGTCACTGGGTGTAGCAATTTCAATGATCAATACTACTTTTGTCTTCTTTTCGTGAATTACTACATCTGGCTTTCTTGCAGCTATTTTTTTAAATGTAGCTTCACCTGTTGGCTATTTCAGTTTGTCTGTCTCTGTATCCTTCCTTATCTTCCTTTGCTTAAAGGGAGTTGTGCATATTAAAGTACCAAGAACTAAGGTGGCCCCAACTTGGAATTTGAATTTAATTTTGGAAGAGTTAGCTCAACCTCCTTTTGAACGTGTTGTCAGCTCTTCTAAAATTTCAAATCTGGTAGACTGCCTTGCTGGTAGCTTTAACTTCTGCTAAACAGGTATCTACATTACAGGCCAGATTTTATGTCAATATAGGTAGTGATGGTTTGAAACCCTTGCCAAGTAAACAAGAAACAGAATAAGTCAGTTCATGATAGCTATTAGATTCACTGCTTGTAATAAAGAAGACTAGCTGTGATAGTATAATTTAAACCCATTTTCTTAGTTGCTTATCTGTGCATAGTTATAGATATTAAAAGAATATAATAAACTGTTTCTAATTATATCCTTTTTTTCTAACTTAGATATAAATGAGTGTGCACAAAACCCATTGCTTTGTGCATTCCGTTGTGTCAACACTTTTGGGTCATACGAATGTAAGTGTCCTGCTGGATATGTTCTTCGAGAGGACAAAAGAATGTGCCGAGGTAAATAATAAAACTTAACATTCTTCAAAAAGCTTAATTTTATTTTTGAGTGAGACTACTGTTGAAAAAAATTATCATTGTTGTTGCAGCATTCCACCATTATTATGATGACAGTTATCTAAATGTTATTTATTCAAAGACCATTAATAAGCTGTTTAGTATTGTAACACAGAAAATATATTAGAAGAGATACTTATTAAAGATTGTATGTATAAAAGTAAACTGTGGGATTCGTAAATGTCTTTTATCAGTGTGAATGGTTTACTCTAGTGAGAGGATGCTTTGTAAACTAGAGACTTCAGTGGAAAAAACACTTAAAATGAGGGTACATTTTCCTTCATCTTACCTAATAGATGCTTATTTTAAATATGAAAGGCAAATTAAGTATCAAAACATTGCATCTTGATAAATAATCACGTGAGACATTTACTGGACCAGGTGTGGCTAGTTAGAAATGTTTCTGTGATAGCCAGTCTATTTAAAAAACACCCATACTTTCTAAATTAAAGAAATTATTTGGAGTAGAATATTTTGGTGAACAGTGACTAGCACTTTTTTTATTCTTGGTGATGTTCACCGTTCTGCTGTATTGATAGTTTATGGTAAGAGTCATGGGAAAAGAGTGTATCTGTACTATGCCTACATCTGACACAGTGATAAATGGGCTTGTACCTGATGGCATACTTGGAAAAAATGCAGTATTAAGAATACTGTGCTATTTCATGCGCTATTTTAATTGTGGTTTGTATGACAAGTATTACAATAGCTTCTGGGGATGAAGAAGTGTGTCCCAGGATTTATTTTCCCATTACTAATATCAACAGAGCTGTTGGCCTAATAGGAGCATCCTGCTTACAGGAGAAGAGGGACTTCTAAGGGGTTATTCTGTTTAATAGAGCCAAATGAAAAATCCACTGCATGTTTATCCCTTGGGCATTGTGAGACTATACAATGTGAAGAAAATGAGGTTCACAGTAAAAAAAAAAAAACTTGGCTGTCTGCATAGTGAATGTCTTGATTTTTCTTTTTTTTTTCAATAAACATCTTCATTAAATTATCACGTATGAAATTAGCAGTCTTATATTTATATAAATGAAAAACAAACAAAATTGACTCCACTTTAGTTGCAAAATTATACATCACAGACACCACTGAAACAGCTGTAGTTGCAAACATTATACATCACTTATAATCTATCCAGTCGTTGTCAGTTAAGCATTATATGTCTCATTCAAATCCTGCCTCTTAAACCTCATTCCTTCTCTGTATATATTGTTCCCACAATTCCCATTTTTCCTATGCAGTTTGCTCCTTTCCTTTTCTAAAGACCCCAGTTCCATTTGTTTTATCTCTGTTACGATATTCACTACTTCTAGTAAAGTTAGTCTAGACTTTGATTTCCGTTTTCTACTAATTGCTTTTTTGGCAGCCACCATAATTAGACTCAGCAAGGCTTTACTACGTCTAGGCAATTCTGATTCTGTATCATAGTTTATGTCTTGATTTTTCTTAGCATAGAGAGTGGCAGGACATGTAGGATACAGGTGGAGGGTTCAGAAACATGCTGAAGTAGAATTATCCTCCTATAGCCCCATGTTGCAGTTATTCAGACATTTGTTTGGAAATTTTAACTAGTGTCTGTGTTCTGTCACTGTCTTTCCTTGTCAAAACTGTGTATCTTCATTAAAGCTGTGTGCACTAGCTTTACAGTACAGACTAATATAATAAGATACTACACATGTACGAACAGTGAAACTCTTTTATGGGGCTCCTCCTTAAAAGTACAAAACTAAATTTAAGTCTTCATAATTTCAAAACTCAGCTTTTTAAAGTGTCTTTTTTTGCCTTTACCTTCTGGTGCAGTGATAATAGAGGCAAGATACATGTAAAACCAGTGGGTATGAGAGTGAAGCTTCCACAAAGGGGGCAGAGAAGTGCAATGCCTTGCAAAAAAGAAGAAAAAAAAAGATGACTTTTCAGTTTACAAGGGCTTACAATTTTAGTTCTTGCAGTTTCTGCTGGATATCAAATAACTGGATCTTTCTGTTTTATACCAGAAAACAAGAACCATTTCTGGTGTACTTAACTTTTCCTCTTAGGTCACACATATGATTACCCATATTCTGTCTTGAACCCAGGTCATCAACTTCACAGACATGCCTTGTGTCTGCATCAACAGGATGATCTTTTTTTTTTAATTTGGTTTCATGTTTTTACTCTTTTTTTATTATAGAATATTGATGTAGTTTAATTTAAATTAATGTTTCATTTACTTGTTTGTGAATAAAAAACAATCATCTATAATTTAAAATTCAGGCTTCTAATATTCCTATTTTCCTTTCATGAACAGTCACATCTTTATTTTAAAATATCCACGTCTCTGAAAGTTGGGTTATAATATCCTCAATTAGAAACTGCAATATATTCTATAATGCATGGTGGAAAATACATTGCTGTGTAAACAGAAATTTAATCTTGATTTGAACAAGAATCTTTTATCTTTACTAAGAAATTATTAGCAACATTTTCTAGATTTTGTCACAGTAGTTACAAGCTTTATACAATTTTCTGTAATACTGTTTTGTAATTTACTTATTCCTGTTCAGTAAATTATATGTAAAATTGACACTTATTTTAATGAATTATATCTTTGTATACAAATGGTTTCAGATCAAGATGAATGTGAAGAAGGAATCCATGACTGTGAATCTAAAGGAATGACCTGCAAGAACCTTATTGGAACATTCATGTGTATCTGTCCTCTTGGATATCAGCGCAGTGCAGATGGTGAAAGCTGTGTAGGTAAGTGAAGCATGGCAGAAAGCTTAAAGTTAAAACAAAATTAATGTCCTTGCTGAGTAAAGCAACCTTAGTTATAATACCTTATGTTTTAAATGAAAAAGACAGACACAGATGTCAACTCAAAAGCATGCAGATCTGTTTAAGGGATTTGCAATAGCCGATTAAAAATGCTACAACAGCTTGCACCATGAATGATATTACAGCTGCTTATACATACTGCTAATCATGACATATCCTTCCAATGTTATGTGTTTCAGCTACTTTTAAATACTGCTAACCATGACATATTATTCCATTGTTATACAGACCTTTGTATCTCCCTGTATTCATGGTGATGGAGACCCTTATATGCTACTCTGCTGTTTTCTCTGAGAAACTGTATAACCTTCAGTGGGCTAAAGCTGAACCCAGAGAAGGCTGAGGTCTAGTAGCACACCCATCTTGCGCAGGAGTGGATACATTTATTCCGTCATTGATCTTTAACTTAGTCAGAATCTTGGAGCTTTAGAATGAGTAAAGGACTTCAGAACGTCTGTTGACCTCATTGGTAATGTTTATCAAGTTTTAAGAACATCTTCAAGTCAATAATTCTTCACAAATGTGCTATCTGGTCTGTTCTTCAGACCTTGCTGTACTGAGCATTGATTTGACATCTTGCTTTGACTACTACATCTCTGTCTGCTCAAAGGTTTATGGGAATTTGCTCCTTAGATTGCCTTGAGTGTAAATATTGTCAGCATGTTCTATTGCTGGAGTAAATTTGAGTTATCATATCTGCAGAATTTTTCAGTTCTTTGGACACTGGCATTCAGAATCTGCCTCCTTCATATGTATTGTAGAATGAGCAGTGCAAATTATAAGTATTTAACAGAATTTTTCCATTGCTGCATTCATGGAAATCATTGTCGTATTCCGGCAGTAGGCTGTTGAATATTAACAATGGTCATGTGAGACAGGGGTGTTTTGCTTATGTAGTATTCATCATGTCGATCTCCCTACAAGAACAATAATGACTGATGATATTCTCTCAGGTTTATAAGGATACATTTAAAACCTTCCTCTATTGGACAGTGAGAGACCATCAGCCCCAAATTGCATGTCAGGGCTTAAGTACTTTGTATAGGGCACCCTTATTTTCATTACTGCACAAATTGTTTGGACTACCAAACAAGCTGTATCTTAGAAGGGATGTAAATCTTCTAGTATAGCTGTTTCTACTAGCAAGTAACATTAAATTAGCTCGGAAATCAGTCAAAATTCTGACTTTCACATTATTCAAACTAAATGAAGCTAAATGTTTATTAGTAACATCCAAAAAGTTAGTGAACTGTTGGACAGTAGTTTGCCATTCAGACTGATGATGGTTATTGCCTGGAAATTAAGGATCCCATTAAGTATTTGGAGGTTCTTGTTTATAAAATCTTTCAGTATGAGTAGCATGCCAGTGCTTTACCACGCCTGAAAGTTAAAGTTGAAAGTGCCATGTGCTTTCTAAGATGCTGTTTGGCTGAGCATTTTCAGCATCCTACCCTCTGTGTTAACCTTCAAGGTGGCTTTCCAGGTATGGCTGGTGCTGCAAGATTAAGGGGGGGTCTACTCTGCAAGTTTAGATGGCAGGAATTTAGTAGCAAGATTAGAGTGCTTAGCTTATACTGGTATGTATGCTCTTGTTCAGATCTTATAATTTCCTGAAGTGGGACACTCCCACAAGAAGCAAGCAGTAGAGGTCCAAAAATTGTAGTCTACTTGAGTTTATGAAAAATTTAGTGAGGATTTGGATACTTCCTTTTTCTGATGTGGAATTAAGTCCCTCCCTCTCTAAACCCATGTGGAAAAATCTACTAACAAATGTCGAGATTTCAGATGGGAACATTTTTGGAATGCCAAGTTTTGTAATCCTGGTATTGCCTAGTATTATCTTTCTTTCAGTCAAGCTGTACCTTCACTTTTGATAGTCCAACCTTTTAATCACTGTTTAAGTCTGCTTGTTTGGGTAGAGTTGCAGATGTGGCCATAGTAATTGTTTGTCATAGTCTTTTGTAATAGCGCTCAAGAAAACTACACTTGGTATTTCCATTTAGCTAAGTTTTCCAAATCATTGCTTTTCTGTTCTATTAACTCAAACATAATATGATCTTATGTGCTGAATGTTTGTTGTTCTATATATTGTTTGTTTGCTCAGATTTTTTAATTATGTCTGCTTCCATGTGCACAGATGTCTTACTATCTGTAAGTGTAAATGCCATTGTAATAATGCGTATTCCTTGTAGTATAATGTTGAAAATTAATAGAATATTGCTTATAGCTTCATCCTCTGCACTAATGTATGCTGCCTGTTCTTACTTATATATTACTTTGACGTTACTAACCGATAGCTTATGCTTCATGTAGAAGTTAGTACATTGGAATGAAACCTTTTTGGTTTATCCACACATTGATCATCCTACCCTCATTTCTTCTGCATTGACCCATTCGTTCCTCTGTCATGACTACCCATGGCTTGGTGTATGTAGACAAAAAAGCAAGTAATGGTGCTCATCATCTCTGGCAGCTTAGACTTTTTTTCTGTATGCACCCATCCTCAACTTCTGCTGCCTGACTAGCATGGTACAGTACCCCACCACACACTACTATAAGCCTGGCAGAAATGCAAATTTCATTGCACCCACATCTTTGCTGAACTCTGTGTACTTCTTGACTTGGTTCATGCTTTCTTGGTCCATATATGTGGAGTCACACTTTGATACCTTCCCACAGATAACATTTCTGAGGCAGAACCAAGCCAGTTGTCTTTCCTAGATGGTGAACTCTTTGCCATTCTCTGCCATCCTCTCTTAATAGCTGCTGCAGCTACCAGACTTACACTCAAACCCACAATAGCAGAGATGCAGTCATGGTTTTAATGCTTTGTGCCATTGAGCTGACTTGCTATAACGGAGATTTAATTCCATGGCCTCCAGTGAAATAGAGCTTTGCAGTTTTCTATAACTAATCCATCCAGTAAATTTTAGTTGAACAACTAATCTAGCCAGTCAGCCATCCATTACCTGATAACCCTCTATGTCCATTATATTGATCACTTCTGAAGTAGCCTTCACAATTTGAGTTATGTCCTGCCAAGGATATAACAGCTCGCCAGCTTCCAAAGCTTTAGGTAATCTTACACCCACCCAAACTGTCAAGCAGCTCGAGCTGAGCTGACTAAAAGGCAAGATCTGATGTTGTCAGTCTTCACTTAATCCTTGACTTGGGTTTGGTTCCATATCTTGGAACTGACTCAGCCGTTACTCCAGCTCGCTACTTCCAAAAACTCTCAAGCTTAGCTCTACAAGGAATGCTCCTCTCAAGATTATGCCAGATCTCGTTTGCCACTTTAAGTGCCAAACACGTTTCTCTCCTGTTAGCTCTTGAGCTAGGCAGTTCTTAGTACTGTAATTGTTGTTTGCCTTTTTCAAATTCTTTACTGAGCAGTTGTTTCTCTAAAATGTTATTCTCTACCCAGCTTCTCTTTCCGTAACTTTATTGGTGTGTTTCTTCTACTTGCTGTAGTTGGTAGTTCTCCCTCCTTTTGCTTACCTTTACTTTATCTTCTGTACCGTTGTTGGTACCGCTTTCCCTCTATCTTATTACCTCTATGGTTAATCTTTCATACCATTGTTGGAAAGTTTTTCCTTTCAAAAAAAGCTTACTCCAGATTTTCAGACATCCCTTTCTCTTGTCTGTGTGTGTGTGTGTGTGTGTGTGTGTGTGTGTGTGTGTGTGTGTGTGTGTGTGTGTGTGTGTGTGTGTGTGAGTGGTCTTTTTTGACATGTCTGAAAAGACTAAAGGCACTTCTGGCTTCAAGCGATGCTAGAAATGTGATCGTAAACTTCCAGACTCAGGCAGACATCCCTTGTGTGTCTACTGCTTGGGCCCAGTGCACCTTCAAGAAGACCGTGCCATCTGTCATGACTTTAGTCACCAGGCCTTCATACAGAGTAAAAATAAACTCATCTTGAAAAGCCTGATAAAATCTAGCTTTGATGAGGCCATATCTGTGACGTATAAGACTGATGATAACTCCCCTTCTTCTTCCTCTTCCTCCATATGTGAAGGTTCTAAGAAGAGGAGCCACTTGGTTCCAACACTCTTGTGGAAATCGCCTATTAAAAAGACTAAGTCCTCCCTGGTTCCCACAGATTCAGTGGAACCGAATGGAAAGTTATTACCATCATCGGTGCCATCAGTGCCGATCTCTGCACTGACAATTCCGGCACCCAGTACAATCTCGGATCAGACTTTTTCTCCCTTCTCCAGTCCACCGATCTCAGAACCAAAGGAGTTTTCTTTTAAAGATTTACCCAGCACAAGGTATTCTCTGAAAATTGACCCCTTTGTAGACTGACTGCCAAGCCCATTCTTGGATAGACCTCGGTCCCCATCAGTCTGTTTGGTCAATTCCACCAAGAGGCTCACAGAGTCTGATGTTTTGATGCTAGTGGACCAGCTCCTCATGGCAAGAGGATTAGCGACTTCTTCATTTCCTAGCAGTTCTGGCTCTGGAACTTTACAAGTCTCTTAACCCAGTTCTCATTCCTCCTCTGACTCCAACTGAGTATTTGGAGTTCCCTGTTGTGACAGTTCCCATGTCGACTATATTGCCACTGGTGAGATCCTTGTCTATGGTGCCTATCGCTATCCTGAGCTATTTGGTTCTGTCAGAGCCGGAGACCTCTCAGGGTCTGAGCTTCATTGTTGGTTCCGGGGAAGGTGGATTGACACTAATCTTATTGGAGCCATCCATACTTCTCAGGGTTTTGACACATGTAAGTTCGACTCCTTCTTCGTGCTCAGGGGTAGCTACCTCAGTGCGGGATGAGACCACAGTTTTGAAAGAGTCTATTTTGATTCTGGTCTTCCATTCCTCTATGGGGGGCCTGCTTTCCGGGCCATGGAGAGGGCCTTGTCCACTACGGGCTCACAGTTGATTCCTGTCTCATCGTAACAGCATCCCGGTTCTTCCTCTCACCCAGAGTTACCACCAGCTTCTGACCTGGGAACAGCAGGCATAGAAACCTCAGGATTCAACCATGGTGGTTATGTCCTCTTCAGACACCTCCCAAGCCAGTCCCAATGAGGAGGTGCCCTGGAAGAGAAAGTGCAAGAGAAAGCACTTGGGCTCCCTTGAAAAGTGTTACATAGAAAATACTGACTTTGATGAAGTGGAAGGTTCCTCAAGGTCACCCCCAGAAGATGTCTTGTTTGGTGACATTCTAGAAATCCTTAAACAAGGGGTGGCTGGACTTTCAAACAACCTTCCTCAGAGACGTCAGTATACCTAGAGGCTTTCCTTGCGTGACCATCTACTGCTTGGATCTCTCTGCCCACTAATGTTCTAATTAAGTTAATTGCGCAGCGGGCTTTAAGATTCCTGATTCAATTGAACCAATCTATAAGAGACCAGACTGTATTTTGTCAGCTTCTGCGGATCAACAACATTGGGCTAAAGGAGTGCCAGTAGATGCCATGTTGATTGCGGTAGCCTCCAAAAAGGAACTTGCTGATGAAAGGCCTACTAACCATCCTCCTAATAAGGAGTCTAGGATGATAGATTTATTTGGGAAGTGCATATACACTTCATCAACCTTTGTGCTTAATTCCTTGAACTTCATGGAACATTTCACCAGGCTTCAATGAAATCTAATAAAGCAGCTATCAGACACTCTGACAGGAACCGGCGCTGAGGGGTTCAGGCTAAAGTAGCTTCCCAGCTGGCAACCATTTATTCAATATGTACTTTGTCCATGAGGCTCATTTTTCCACAGTTGAAGGGCCAACTAGGGCAGCGCATTCTGGTGTTGCCACGAGGAGACACAGCTGGATGCGATTATGTGAGTTTGTAGAGCCATTTAAGTCTTCTTTCGTCAATTCTCCCTTTGATGGAACATCCCTTTTTGGCTCCAAAGTTAAAAAGACCCTTGCCAGATGTGAGAAGGATGGAAAGACACTTTCTGCCATGGGAGTATGCTTTTGCACTCCTTGATGGCCCCACTCCAGGAACCAGAGGGGTGGCAAGCTGTGATTCAAAAAGTCCCAAAGTCCTTTCCAAGACTCATGTGGTAACAACTCCCCCCAGGCAGAGGGGGAGTTATAATGGAAAACACCATGCTAGAGGCAGAGGTGGCCTGTAAAATCAGGGGTCCAGGGATTTGTTCCCTGGTAACTCCTATCAGCGCTCCTTAATGGAGGCTCGATTGCTGTCCTCTGCAGGCAGTCAGGAGGAAAACTTTCCCTGCACCAACCTGCCTGGCTAACTATAACAGTGGACAATTGTGTGCTGAGGATTATAACTAGAGGTTACAATATTCCTTTTTTGAAACAACCCAAGCAACCAAAGAGAATCCCAGACATTCCACCCAGTCACAGTGATGCCGCAGTTCTAGAAATTCAAAAACTGCTCAACAAAAGAGACACCCAAGCAGTCCCACCAGACCAGATTGGATCTGGGGTTTACTCAAGATTCTTTTTAGTGTAAAAAACAGGGGTCTTGAAACCAATTTTGGATCTCAGTATCTTGAACAAGTCAGTTCAATAAAACCAAATTCCAGATCTTCTTGGTTCAGTATATCCACCCGTTCTTAGGGAAAGATGATTGGATGTGCTCAGTAAATCTTCAGGATGTGTATTATCACATAAAAATAGACAAGCACTCCAGAAGATTTCTGTGCTTTTTGCTGGGAACCAGTCATTATCAGTTCAGAGCCATACCCTTTGGTCTCACCACATCCCCCAGGGTGTTCACCAAATGCATGGCTTTTTGCTGGGAACCAGTCATTATCAGTTCAGAGCCATACCCTTTGGTCTCACCACATCCCCCAGGGTGTTCACCAAATGCATGGCACTGGTCACAGCTCACTCCAGACTGAAAGGATTCCTTGTGTTTCCATTCCTAGATGACTGGCTCATTACAGCAACCACCAGGCATCTACTGCTCCAGGCATGAAACTATGTTCTTCAAAGTTGCTCTTCACTAGGGATCACTGTGAACTACGAAAAATTGCATCTAGAGTCAACACATCATTTAGAGTTCAAAGGGGCAGCATTAGACACAAACACCCGTATCACATTTCTTCCCCAAGAAAGACTTCAAAGAATAAAGTCACAAGTCAGCAGATTATTCACAACAGAGCAGTGACTGCAAGACTGGTGTTACAGACTCTAGGATCTATGGTGGCCTCCATCACTTTAGTTCCTCTTGCAAGGTTTCTCATGAGAATTCTGCAATGGCTGTTGGCATTACGATGGTCATTACTAAGCCAACCAATGTCCCAACAAGTACTGATCACCAGTTTATGCAAAAAGGACCTGAGTTGGTGGCTCCATTCCAATGAATGTTTATCTAGCCTTCCTTTTGTCCCTCCTTGACCCCAAGCCATTGTGACCATGGACGCATCCCAGTTTGGGGGGGGGGGGCATTATCTGGGAACCTGGTCCCAGTTAGTGGCAAATTTGCACATCAATGTTCTAGAGATGAGGGCAGTACTCCTGGCATTGCAAGCATTCCAAGAAACCCTCCCCTTGGAAATGATTGCGATCCATACAGACAACATATCAGTGGTTTGCTACATCAGCAAAGAAGGAGGGACCAGATCTTACCCTCTTGTTGAGAGGCACTCAGAGTATGGCAATGAACAATTTCATCCAGCTGCTTTCTAATCGCAGTGCATATACCGGGGAACTAAAACGTGAATGCGGACAAATTGAGAAGGAGCATCCTGATGCTTCACAAGTGATGTCTCAACCCTGTCATGGTAGAAAGGATATTCCTTCGGTGGGGCCAGTCCTGTTGCAATCTCTATGGATCCCCCTGAACAATAAGTGCAGCAGCTACATTGCCCTGATCCCCTTGCAGTGGAGTCACCAAGGGATGCTGTCCTTCACGATTGACCCCCCGTCTACTGTTTGCCATTCCCCCAATTCCTCTCATTTCCCAGTTTCTGAAGAAAGCCAGCCGGTCAAAGAACAGGATAATTCTCATTGCTCCATTTTGGCCTTGACAGATATGGTTTCCCTTTCTATGGCCTCATTTAATTCAGAAACCTTGGACACTGGACCAAGCTCCAGACCTATTATCCCATCCAGAGGGACTCATTCATCCGAATCTTCAAAATCTCAAGCTCACTGGTTGGCTTCTCCAGTTCCAGTGATTGCCAGGCATACTAGCCATACTGCCCCTGTTCAACAAATTGTTCTAGCTTTCCACAAACCTTTGACTAGATGATTATACAGCAGCAAGTGGCTAAATGTTTCAAAATGGGCTTCAGACAGTAATCTTGACCCATATTCTCTACCAGTTCATAATGTCTTGGAATTTTTAGCATCACTTTTCAATGCAGGGGAGTCCTCCTCTGCTATACACATTCATCTAGCTGCAATTTCAAATTTTCTTAATGGTCTAAATGATACAGCTCTAAAGTCACACAAAGTTTGTAAAGCCTTTCTGAAAGGAACCTTATTGCTGAGACCACCATACAAGGATCTGTCTACACCTTGGGACTTGAATCTGGTGCTACAGTCTTTAATTAATCCCCCATTTGAATCATCTGCAAATTGCAATTTGAAGTATTTATCCTGGAAAACCTCATTTTTGGTTGCAATTACTTATGCTAGGAGAATATCTGAGTTACAAGCCTTATCTTGCAAGCCTCCTTACCTAATCTTTCATAAGGACAGGATGTCTTTGTGAACAAATCCATCATTTTTACCAAAAGTAGTATCTGACACTAATATCAATCCGACTATACAACTTCCTGCATTTTTCCCCAAATTTTCAGACAAAGGTGAATATTGTCTGCATTTGCTAGATGTTCACAGACAATTACATTTTTACCTGCACAGAACAAAGGAATTCAGAAAATCTGATCAGCTGTTTGTTTCATTCTCTTCTGCTACTCTGGACAAACCAGTTTCTAAGGTTACTCTAGCCATATGGCTCAAGGACTGCATAACCTTCATTTATAACAAAAGGAAAATGCAACTGCCAGGACCTGTAAAGGCAAGTTCTACAAGAAGAATAGCCACTTCCGCAGTCTTCCATGCCAGAGCTTCTATGTGCAGTGGCTACTTGGGTATCCCCACCTACCTTTATTACTCATTACAAGCTGAATCTGGTCTCTAGGGGATGGCATCTTTTTGTTCAATGGTGCTCAGGAATATTCTTCTGTGAGACCTCCCAAGATTTCGGTAGCTGGTGACTCTGTCCCACAGTCAAGGATTAAGTGAAGATTGACAACATCAGATGAAGAAGTTATGTCTTACCATAACATTCCATCTGTGTTGTCAATCTTCACTTATCCTTGACATCCCCACACTCCTTCCCTCTGCTTTTTGGGCTTCTTGGTGGAACAGATCTATCCTAACAGATTGGATTATTCCTTTATGAATACATAGTCTCTGATCTGTTATTTCTTGTCTGTCACTATCTTATGCAAACTCAATCTGAGGTAATCTTGAGTGGAGCATTCTGGGTAGAGCTAAGCTCGAGAGTTTTTGGAAGGCACGAGCTGGAGTAATGGCTGAGTCGGTTCCGAGATATGAAACCGAACCCACAGTCAAGGATAAGTGAAGTCTGACAACACAGATGGAACATTATGATAAGATATAACTTCTTTTTCGGCGCTAAGCCCTTCAGAGCTGTAATGCTGCCAAAAAGTATGCCCCTTTGAGGCTTCTGAGGATTGACAGTCGGCTTGTGGTTTTCTTTGCTGGGCAGATAAGTTCCCTTTGGGAAAAAAAATTCCCCTAATATCCAGGGTAACCTGAAGATTCAAAAGAAATACCCCGAGATTGTTGTGGTGACTCTTCTGGCACCAACAACTGTGTTTTTCCCTTCTTTTGAAAATGGATAGGGGCAACTACCATGAGCTTCCCCACAAGCTGGATCTGCTCACAGAAGACCAGGTAGGTTTGATACACCCCAACACCAATCATCTTTAGTTGACTACCTGGATGATAGAGTCTTAATTCCTTTTAGACACGTGTTTTCTGAAGAAGTGCAGCAGGTACTAATGGAGGGAAAAGCCTGATACTAGAAAATCGTACAATAGTAATGGAAAAGGTTTTCTAATTTGTGCCAGTAACATAACCAACACCCATTCAGGGCTAGTTGTTCTCTGGTTTGACAGTATTTGTGTGAGTTACTATACAATGGCCTTTCCTATTGCTCTTTCAAGGTTCATTTATTGGCTGTTTCAGTATTTTTGCCCATGGAGCCTTCTCTATCAATGCAGTCATCATTCTCTTTCGGCTTTTCCCGTTAGGGGTCGCCACAGCGGATCATCTCTTTCCATTTCTTCCTATCCTCTGCATCTTGCTCTGTCACACCAACTGCCTGCATGTCCTCTCTCACCACGTCCATAAACCTTACCTTAGGCCTTCCTCTATTCCTCTTACCTGGCAGCTCCATCCTTAGCATCTTTTTCCCACTATACCCATCATCCCTCCTCAGCACATGCCCAAACCAATGCAATCTCGTCTCTCTTGCTTTGTCTCCAAACTGTCCAACATGAGCTGACCCTCTAATATACTGATTCCTAATCCTATCCATCCTAGTCACACCGACTGCAAATCTTAACATCTTTAACTCTGCCACATCCAGCTCTGACTCCTGCCTTTTTGTCAATGCCACTGTCTCCAACCCATATAACATAGCTGGTCTCACTACCCTCTTGTAGACCTTCCCTTTCACTCTTACTGGTACCCGCCTGTCACAAATCACTCCTGACACTCTTCTCCACCCATTCCACCCTGCCTGTACTCTCTTCTTTACCTCTCTTCCACATTCACCATTACTCTGAACTGTTGATCCCAAGTACTTAAACTCGTCCACCTTTACCAACTCTACTCCCTGCATCCTCACCATTCCTCTACTCTCCCTCTCATTTACACACATATATTCTGTCTTAGCCCTGCTGACCCTCATTCCTCTGCTCTCTAGAGCATATCTCCACCTCTCCAGAGTCTCCTCAACCTGATTCCTACTCTCACTACAGATCACAATGTCATCTGCAAACATCATAGTCCACGGAGCCTCCTGTCTGATCTTATCTGTCAACCTGTCCATCACCACTGCAAATAAGAAAGGACTCAGAGCTGATCCTTGATGTAATCCCACCTCCACCTTAAATGGATCTGTCACTCCCACTGCAGTCCTCACCACTGTCACACTACCCTCGTACATATCCTGTACCACTCTTACATACTTCTCTTCCACTCCCGACTTCCTCATACAATACCACAACTCTTCTCTAGGCACCCTGTCATATGCTTTCTCCAAGTCTACAAAGACACAATGCAACTCCTTCTGACCTTCTCTGTATTTCTCCAACAACACTCTCAGAGCAAACATTGCATCTGTAGTGCTCTTTCCTGGCATGAAACCATACTGCTGATCACTAATCATCACCTCCTTTCTTAACCTTGCTTCCACTACTCTTTCCCATAACTTCAAGCTGTGACTAATCAGTTTTATCCTATGTAGTTACTGCAGCTCTGCACATCACCCTTATTCTTAAAGATAGGTACCAAAACACTTTTTCTCCACTCCTCAGGCATCCTCTGACTTTCCAAAATTTCATTAAACAATCTAGTTAGAAATTCCACTGCCATTTCTCCTAAGCACTCCATGCTTCCATTGGTATGTCATCTGGGCCAACAGCCTTTCCATTCTTCATCCTCTTCATAGCTGCCCTTACTTCCTCCTTGCTAATCTGTTTCACTTCCTGATTCACTATCCCCACATCATCCAACCTTCTCTCTCTTTCATTCTCTTTATTCATCAGCCTCTCAAAATACTCTTTCCATCTACTCAACACACTCTCCTCTCTTGTGAGTACCTTTCCCTCACTATCCTTTATCACCCTTACATGCTGCACATCTTTCCCAGCTCTGTCCTTCTGTCTAGCTAATTGGTACAGGTCCTTTTCTCCCTCTTTAGTGTCCAATCTCTCGTACAACTCTCCATATGCCCTATCCTTAGCTTTCGCCACCTCTCTCTTTGCCATGCCTCATCTCCTTATACTCATGTCTACTTTCTTCATCTCTTTGACAATCCCACTTCTTCTTCGCCAGCCTCTTCCTCTGTATACTCTCCTGTACTTCCTCATTCCACCACCAGGTCTCCTTGTCCTCCTTCCTCTGTCCAGATGTCACACCAAGCACCTTTCTAGCAGTCACCCTTACTAGTTCTGCTGTAGTTACCCAGCTATTCGGTAACTCTCCACTGCCTCCCAGTGCCTGTCTTAACTCTTCCCTAAACTCCACTTCACAATCACCCTTTTTTAACTTCCACCATTTAATCCTTGGCACAGCTTTCACACTCCTCCTCCTCTTCTTGATCACCAACGTCATTCTACATACCACCATTCTATGCTGCTTAACTACACTTTCCCCTGCCACCACTTTACAGTCTCCAATCTCCTTCAGACTGGCCCTCCTACATAGTATATAATCAACCTGTGAGCATCTTCCTCCACTCTTGTACATCACCCTATGCTCCACCCTCTTCTTAAAATACGTATTCACCACAGCCATGTCCATCCTTTTCGCAAAATCCACAATCATCTGACCTTCTGCATTCCTCTCCTTAACACCATACCTACCCATCACTTCCTCATCCCTCTGTTCACTTCACCAACATGCCCATTAAAGTCCGCTCCAATCACTAGTCTCTCACCCTTGGGTACACTCACCACAACTTCATCCAACTCACTCCAAAATTTCTCTTTCTCATCCATCGCACACCCAACTTGTGGAGCATATGCACTAACAACATTCATCATTACACCATCAATTTCGAGCTTCATAAACATCACTCGGTCAGACACTCTCTTCACGTCTAAAACACTCTTGGCATATTGTTCCTTTAGTATAACCCCTACCCCATTTCTCCTGCCATCCGCACCATGATAAAACAATTTGAACCTGTTTCCTAAACACCTGGCCTTACTTCCCTTCCATCTGGTCTCTTGCACACACAATATATCAACCTTCCTTCTCTCCATCATATCAGCTAGCTCTCTTCCTGTACCAGTCATACTGCCAACATTCAAAGTTCCTACCCTCACTGCTACACTCCTAACCTTCCTCCTATCTTCCTGCCTTCTGGCATGCCTTCGCCCTCCTCTTCTCCTTCGGCCAACAGTAGCCCAATTTCCGCCAGCACCCTGTTGGCTAACAGTACTGGTGGCGGTCATTGTTAACCCGGGCCTCGACCGATCCGGTATGCAATTATGAAAAGTTCTCCGCATCAGTAATTTTTGGCAGAAGTTTTACGCCGGATGCCCTTCCTGATGCAACCCTCCCCATTTATCCAATGCAGTCTGATGTCAAAATGTTCTGAAAAGGGGTTTTACGTAAGAGGCCTCTTAAAAAACTGGAGGTCCCTCCTTGGGTTCTTAATTTTGTGTTAGAGAACCTAACACTTGCTCCATTCGAACCAGCTAATCTGTCTGACTTGAGATTCTTAACATGGAAAACAGTTTTACTGATTGCTTGGATCTCTACAAGAAGAGTATCTGAGCTGCAAGCTTTTAAGGTGAATCAACCATATCTCATTTTCCACAAAGACAGGGTTTCTTTGAGAACTAATCCTTCTTTTATGCCTGAAGTGGTATCTAACTTTACTTTAAGCCAAACTATTCATCTACCTGTCTTCTTTCCTGAACCTAAAAACGAGGAGAAAGGATACTTCATACCTTGGATGTCCACAGACAACACAGGTAGTATATTGACAGAAGTAAATTTTTTGGATCTTTGGATCAATTGTTTATTTCTTGTTGAAGGCAAAAAGAAGGGACAATATGTGTCAAAACAGACTATTTCCAAGTGGTTGTCTAAGGCTATTAGCTATTGTTATACCCACTGTAACAAATTTATTCCAGGCAGGGTCAAGGCCCACTCTACTAGAGCCTTGGCTTTATCTATGGCTTTTTGGAAATGGTTGGATTCTAGAAATGTTCTAGAAGCTACTACTTGGTCCTGTCTGCATAGTTATACAGAGCACTATACTACTGATTCCTTCTGTAGGTCTAGATCATTCTTTGCTTGGACCATTCTCCAGGGGATCCAGGACCTTTCTTCTTCCACCACCCAAATATAGGTAGCTATGGTAGTCTACCCATATACCTAGTGCTACTGCAACAGTAATTAATACGAAGAACATAGTATAGTAGTGAAAGTTGAACTTACCATAATAGTAGATGTTTGAATGATCACTGCTGCAGTAGCTGCTCCCTCCCTTCATCCACCACCCTTGTTTGTTGGTGTGTTTTTTTTATGGCAGGGTGTGGGCATATATTTTTTGTTGCTCTTAGCATTGCTTTCAGAGTTCAGCCTCCCTGTCTCTGCTAGTAAGAAGGCTCTGAAGGGCTTCACTCAGCTTGAACTCCTTGAGGGTTTGGGTATGTGGAAGGTGCCCAGAAGCTTTGTAAGCCGTCCCGCTGTTATATCCCTGGCAGCATATAACTCATATAGCTAAGGGTACTTTAGCTGTGACCATTCAAACATCTGCTATTGTGGTAATTCAACTTAACAACGTATTTCTTTTTTATTATATATTTTTGTTTTCTTTCTCTTTTATTAAAAAATAATAACAATTGCTTGACTTGTTACCAATATGCTTTATTTTTATCTGCTTTAGTTGTTGTACGCTTAAATTGTAGTGTGTTCTCCCATAACCTGGCTGCTTTTAAAGACTGTTAAGATTGCTATATCCGTTAGCGTTAGGCTTGCTTTATTCAGTAATATGTGTTACATAGCAGCCTTTACCTGATTGCCTGCATAGTAAACTTAATCACTGCCTAGAACTGTATATTGTTTGAGGTACTTGGTTTTTGTTTAATAATAGCGTACAGTGCGCTCCATATTGTGATTTCTTTTGCCCACGCTAATAGGTCTTCCCTTCGCCTGCATCTGTTAACATCATTAATATCTAAAACTGCACATAGTGTAAGGTATTTGATTTGATTATAGTAGCGCATAGTGTGCTCCATAATGTAATTGATACGCACACGTGATCTCCGATCAGCGTTCTGCACATGGTCCTTCCTCAAACGGGCATTTATTTCTTTCTTTAGTATCACCTGTTATAGGCAGCCTATAATTTATACTACCAACATAATTTCTCTTAATACTTACCAGGAATGCATAATGTGTATGTTTTTACTCTTTCAATAGTTGTATTCTTGCCCACGCTAATTTTTCTATCGGCGTTGTGCACGTGGGCAATCCACTGTCAGGCAATAATAACCTATTTACATTACTATAACGCTTTCTACTCACATCTTTAGTCTTTATTTATAATTCGGTCTTTAACTACACTTTATTGTTAAAATATGTAAAAGGCTGTGTATATCTTATACTTTTATTGCTTTAGCAGAAAGGAACACAGCTGGCATTCTATTATTTTGGCGCCGTTTTCACAATTATCTGCCAGCGTTTAACCTATGGGACCTAACAATTTGTGCTATCCTTTACTAGAATCTGCCTGATGTTCTATCACTGTATATTTGCCACATAACGCTATTGTTTTTCATTAAGTTTGCATATAGTAAGATCACTATATAAATATTTTACCTGTGTTGCATACTATGTCTTTCCTGCTGGGTTTTGATATACTAATAATGTCTATTTAAAGGTTAGCCTGTGTTGTCTAGCTATTATATTGCTTCCCTCATGACCTGTTTCTCTCTCTCTCTCTATACATTGCAGCTCTGAGTTCCTAGTTCTAACCCTGACTGCCTGAAACTGCCCTGCCTTGATACACATGGTATCACTTTCAGTGTAAAGTAGTTCACCTACCAGCTCCCTGAGAGTACACCCTGGAACACTGAAACAGAAAGTATGTTTGCTAGAGTTAACTTAAGACTGTATCCATAATAATACTTAACTACTCTGCCAGGTTAGGTGAGTCTCTCGAGTGTGTGCAGCAGCCAATCCCCCTCCATAGCAGTCTGTCATATCCCCACTTCTAGCCTATCTCTCACTCTATTTTCCATTTTTTATCCTGCTAGTCCAAATCTATACTGGTTCCTCTCCTCCATCTCCTCATTCCCTTCAGCCTGGAAATACCTCAGCTGTGGCATACTCTGTAATTCAGGTCTCTGCCCACTAGGTGGCGCCTCTTTACTTGCTGTCTAACTTATATCCTCACTCTCTCCCTTTATATCTTACTAGCTACACCTTCTGTTCTTCACTATAGCTCTTCTCGTACTAGCACACCTTTACTAGATTCCTAGCTCTAGTTAAACCCTGTGTCTTAATAGTTTTACTGTGCCCTAAGGGTCTAATATCTTTATCCACCCCTCTAAGCATCCTATATCTCCCACTGTTAAGCCTCTCACCTCCCTGTTATACTTTCCACCTCTACACTCACCTCTCTTGTCTCTCTTTCTCACTGATTGTCTTCTTGGATTCAGGACTCCTTGTCTCTTCCCGCTCCGTTAAGCCCTGGCTCACTCCGCTCCCCTACCCTGCCCCCAATTCCCACCCACCCCTAGGGCCCCTACACTTATTCCTCCTACACCACACCCCCTTTAATACTGCACCAATACCACTGCTCACATCATTATCACATCACACCTCCTAACACAATAGTATTAGTCACACCCACCCCAATTAACTCTGTTTTTCACTTCCCACACTACATTCACCACTACACCAAGGTACCTATCACACCACACATTCTATTATCAACTATTTCAATCCAAAATGCCATCATCTCCTACCCACCTCCTAACTCAACTACTTCTCAGTCTTACACTACTTCCTCCTCTTTTTACTTTCTATCTCTTAACCTCTTACTTAACAACCACTCTACTCCTCTACCCACTTCCCCACAAAATATACTTCCACATTACCACTTACCATTACTCCAATCTCTTTAAATATTACATCCACACCCATCTACATACTTCCCAAATTTCACAGACTAGCACCCATTACATATAATAACTCCAATAATAAAAAAATACTTATCCATTCTTACAAACTACTTTACCATAAATACTTTACATACCTTCACTCCCTACTAGATGGAGACATTCACCCAAACCCTGGTCCTAATCATACCTCTACCACTGAAAAATATACTCCAATTAATAGTAGCTCTATAACCCCTTCCAAGCCAGCAAACTCTCTCCTCATAGCACATCTTAATATAGCATTAATAATAAAATCCCACACCTCCATGCCCTACTAGATGTCCACCATTTTGATATCCTATGCCTATCTGAAACTTGGCTTAAACCCACTATCAAAGATAATGAAGTTACCCTCCTGGTTATAATATCATAAGAAATGACCGTACTACCAAAAAGGGAGGAGGGTAGCAATCCTCTACAAAACCATACTCCAAATAAGCACCATTGACCTTAACCCATGCTTAGACAACAAAGCTGAATTACTTATCACTAAACTTCAAGTCAACCCTAATAAAGCTATAAATGTCATCTGCCTATACCTTCCACCAGGAAACAATATTAATACCCTTGAAAATATCCTGAACTGGCTTACTATCAACCTTCCTCAGGAAACTATAATTTTAGGTGACCTCAATATTGATTGGCAGTCCTGTAATAGTTCACACCCTTCTACCCACATTAACCTACATGGCTTTACTCAAATTATTAACTCCTCTACCAGAACTCACAAACCCAACAACAAAGAAACTATCCTGGACTGGATACTTACTAATAATCCTCTACATACCTACAAAGTAGGGACCCTCCCAGATGATCTAAGTGACCACTCCCTAACCTATTTTATTAGATTTAAAACCAATCTTACTCACCCCAACATTGCCAGAACTGTTCGCTCAAAAAAACAATTTAACCACGCTCTATTCCTTACGGAACTTAAACAATGTAATTGGTCACCACTGAAATATCTTCCACTTGATGAAGCTGTTGCATATTTTAATTCCACATTCTTATCCATCCTGAACCACCATGCCCCACTGCGTACTATTAGATGTAAAGCTAAACCCGCACCTTGGCTCTAACACTTCAAGGCATAAAATCCATCTGAGAAACAAAGCCTGGGTGAAATGGCGTTCTACCAAAACCCATTAGATCACTTAATTTTCAGACAACTAAGAAATGATACAAAAAGCCATAGTACTAGATAAAAAGAACTTTTACCTCCAAATACAGCAAACCCATCTTAATAAGCCTCAAATGTTCTGGAACAGCATTAACAAACTTCTCCATCCAGG
The DNA here is from genome assembly GCF_019279795.1 of Protopterus annectens. Classification (NCBI taxonomy): domain Eukaryota; kingdom Metazoa; phylum Chordata; order Ceratodontiformes; family Protopteridae; genus Protopterus; species Protopterus annectens. Next base: position 1,065,789,981 of record NC_056739.1, read on the forward strand.
ACAATCAGTCACCCCCAACCCCCTAGGCTCCAACCCAGATAAGCCCATTCACACTGCCAACTCCTTTAACTCCTTCTTTACCAATGCCATCCAATCTCTTGCTAGCCATCTCACACCAGACACTGCAAACCTGCCTAATTCTTCTGTAAATCCTCCCCCTTCCTTTCTATTGCAACCAGTGTCTACTTCTACTATTTGCTCTCTTCTAATAAAACTTAAACCTTCCACCCCCTCAGCTGACCAACTCCCAGCAGAATACCTTCAAATAGGAGCCAAATCTATAGCCTACCCTATATCCATTCTTATCAACAGAACCATTAGTGAAGGACATGTCCCGACCATCTGGAAAATTTCTTATATTATTCCTCTACACAAAGGTAGGAACTCAAATGATTTCTCTAATTTTCGTCCCATAGCCTTGCTATCTCCCTGGCAAAAATTATGGAAAAATGTATTCAGAAACAACTTCTTAACCACCTTCTTCAAAATAAGCTACTGGCTAACTGTCAACATGGCTTCAGACCTTACCATAGTACCACCACTGCCCTGCTATCTTTACAGACTGTATTAACAATAATCGTAACAATGGCTTTCATTCCTCTGCAGTATTCGTTGATTTATCCAAAGCCTTCGACATGGTTCATCACCAGCTGCTCTTGCATATCATGCAATCTCTGTCCCTTGACCCATTAACCATCAATTGGTTCAAATCTTACCTTAATAACAGAAAACAAGCAGTTCTCTGGCACAATAATCTTTCTAATCTCCTTCCTATCTCCCTTGGTGTCCCTCAGGGCTCCATATTAGGACCGCTCCTATTTTCCATCTATATTAATGATCTTCACTCAGCTATTCCTTATTCTACCTGCATTCAGTACGCAGATGACTCCACTATTATCTGCTCAGCTACCTCTCAAATTGAACTGCAAACCATAACCCAGAATGCATTTAACACTGTGGAACAATGGTTTACAAACCGCTGTCTCCTCCTAAATCCTAAGAAAACAAAACTGCTACTCTTCTCCCCAACACGTAAGTCCACCCCCATAGAATTTACACTTACATCTAACAATGGCACTGTTATCCTCCAGACCCAACTACCAAGCTCCTAGGAATAACCATTGACAATCACCTCAACTTTGACACACATATTAATAGCACAATAAAACAGTCAACAAGAAACTTGGATCCCTCTATAGAATCAAACCCTTTCTTACTCCAACAGCCAGGACTGCTATAGCCAGAACTCATCTCATTTCTACTCTACTCTATGCCTCACCCATCTATACAAACCTTTCTAAAACCAACATACACAAGCTGACTGTATCCTATAATAATATTGCCAGATTTGCTGCTGCCTCTCCTTTCCGAACTCACCACTGTCTAAATCTTACACAACTCGATTGGTTAGAATTTTGCAGCATCTTCATTTTCACAGCTTACTATTGCCCATCAAAGAATGTATCAACCCTCTAATACTCCTATACTCTCAAGCCTACTCACCCTCTACCATAATCCTAAAAACTTACGCTCTGCTAATAAACTACTCTTTAACACCAGCAGATCAAACAATGTAGCAGGTGACTCCTATTCTGTAACACCGTTCGTAGGCTCTGGAATCTTCTTCCCACTGAACTTACTACTCTCTGCTCTCATAAACTTTTCAAAAGAAGCTCAAGCTTCATCTCAAGAAACACTGGTTATGTTCCTGTATTATCCCTAACTAACTGTTGCTTCTTCCCTATAACCTCCTGCATCAGCTACCCTTCCCTTCTAAAGCTGCTTACTATGAATCCTGTGACTGAATTCTTCATAATTACTTCTTTATTATCTTCTTTGTGTAACTGTTTACCATCATATACTTTGTATATATTCTTCTGTAGACTTCTTCATGTCCATATTGTAAATGTGGTTTTTTCTATTATTCTGTAGACTTTTTATGACCATACTTAAATGTTTTTATTATACATTGTTTTATTCTATTTTTGGTTTACCATATGTTGTCTTTTGCATTATTCATATTGTTTTGCACATGGAGCTTTTCTCCCCGGGCCTCTACTGAAAATGGACATATATCCAGCTAGACCAGCCCGGTCAACAAATGTAAAATAAAATAAAATAAATAAAATAAATAAATAAAGTAGCATGTGTGATAACTTTTTTATTTTAATATACTTGCTATTTACAACTTCTGTTAGTATCCTCTGGGAATTCTAGCTTACTGCTGTGTTGTTTGTATGTTTAATACTACTTTTATGCAGTTATAGGGCTTTTCTAAAGTGTTCTAAGACTTGTACTGATAAAGTGAAGATTATGTAGTATCAGTTGAACACTAAGTCTCTTTTTTTAAAACACCTTTATTGAATTCTCACTTGTGGCATAGGTAAATTTACATTTATATAAAAGTAATCAAACTGTATTAACAAGTTCATGTTTACCAACATTATACTTTACATATATTGCTATATATCATATAAACTAAGCAACATTACATAAATTATTGAATTCCTGCCTTTTTTAACAAGAAGTATCTTTATTAAACCATCACTTACAACATAGGCAGTCATACATTTAGATAAATGAAAACAAACAACACTGAAACAATCTTAGCTGCAAGCATTTTACATCACAAACCATACTGACACACTCCCAGTTGCAAATATTATATATCACTTATAATCTCCCCAATCATTTTCAGTCATACTTTACATAGCTCATTTAAGTCATGCCTTCTTTTAAACCTCATTCCTCCCCTATACGTATTGATCCCATAGTTCCCATTTTTCCTATGTAGTTTGCTCTTATCCTTTTCTAAAGATCTCAGTTCCAGTTGTTTTATCTCTGTTATTAAATTCACTGCTTCTAGTGTAGTTGGTTTATATTTTGATTTTATACTAATTGCTTTTTGTACTGCGGTGGTGGTGCTGCAGTAGCGTTGTCTCCTCACAGTAAGACGCTGTCTGGTTCGATTCTCAGCTAGAGCGTCTTCTGTGTGGAGACATGCGTGAATGGCGTACCTTCGTTGAAGGTTGTGCGTCAGGGCTGGCAACTCGGCACGTAAAAATCTACTGCCAATCATTAGCGAACCGGAATTCCACTGTGGCAACCCCTAACCGGGAAAAGCCGAAAGACACAACAACAACTAATTGCTTTTTTGGCAACCAACATAATTAGACAAAGAAAGGCCTTACCATGTCCAGGCAATTCCAATTCTGTATCATTGCTCAGAAAAATCATCTCCCTTGTCACACCAATCTGCCCATCCAGCATCTGTTGACAGTGAATTCCCATTGGAATCCGTAAAGTCATCCAACTGACAGCACCCCCAGAAAATATGTTCCCAATTACCTCTTTCTACCCTGTCATACCTCCAACATTTGCTATCTACCTGAGGAAAAATTCTCTGAAGTATCCTTGGGGTATAAAAATATCTATGTAAATATTTCCAAGCAAAAATCCTAAATCTTCTAGATTTTGTTGCATAGTTGGGATAGATACATTTATTCTCTCATAGTCTCTTTGTGAATTGCTTATCCAGTCTCTCTTCCCAATCCTTTCTAACCTCATCTGATTGATTCTTATAGTTATTGTGCAGTATTTTATATGCTCTACTAATTATTTATTTTTTTAATGGCAGCTTCTGTTCTAGATTCTACCAAAAACTCTACCAGTTCCGGTCTTTCATTTAGGACCCCCTGTTTCCTTCTCTTTGCCTGTACTCTGATATCAATCCTTGATAGGGAAGGCAATCTCTAACCTGCAGTGCCAATAAAGTCTTGTTGTCTTCCCATTCTATCATCTCTCCCTGTCTAGTTATTTGCTCTCAATACCTTGGTTCCTTTGCCATTTTTCTCCAATAAATTCCATCCCCCTCTTGCCTATTGTCTATATCCCTAATTGCAATCATCCTTTTTGGCAGAATCTCCTTTTTCCATTCCTGTGTTGGCTTAGTTCTTAGGCTACTTTCTGCTACTTTATAGATATAATATTGTGTATGGTTATTGTTATTTTCCTTAAAGGTCTGCATCGACAATCCCAGTCTCTCCTAGTTTCTTGAACTTCCCTCCATTTTATCGTCATTCATTTCCACTTTGAATTATAGTTTTCTGCTTTTGCTATGTATAGGAGTCTTAACTGTGTAGCTCTGAAATATCCCTTTATATTGGGTATCCCAATCTGCCATGTTCAGCTGGAAGAATCAGCTTATCCCACTTGACTCTTTCCATCTTCCCCTCTCAGATAAAGTCCTTCAGCTTTTTATTAATTGCTATCCACAACTTCTTCTCTGGTTGATAAACATATGCCTGACCTGTGTATAAGACTAATGGGACTAAAAATATTGTAACTGCTTGTATCTTACTATCCATATCCAAATAACAAAGCTTCCCTTTTCTTAGTTTTGTTATTATCTTTTGTTTAGTCTTTTCTCACATATCCTTAGCTGCCACACCAGAATCATTTTTAATCCATGCTTATAAATAATTCATTTTATCATTGCCACATAAGTATGGATATTGCTAAACAAATTCATATTTGAGTACATAATTTACTACTATTGCCTATGTTTTAGCTTCATTAATTCTGTATCCCAGAAACATTTGAAACTGTCTCAAAATGTTCCACAACACTGTAATGTCTCTTTCTGGTTTTGTCAGGTATAAAATAATATAATCTGCAAATAGAGACAGTATTTCTTGACTACCATACCAATTATATCCTTGAATTTTTTAGTCCCTTATTTTTTTTTGCCAGTGGTTTTAAACATAATGCAAATAACAAAGGGAAAAGAGACACCCTGCCTGGTTCCTCTGCTCAAGTAGAAATTATGAGATAAGACCCCACGTACTTTAATTTTCACCTTCGATCCCTCATATATATACTCTTAATCAACCTTGTAATTTTTTAAGGAAACAGAAATGCTTCAATTGCCCTGCTCATGAAGTCCCAGCTTACTCTATCAAATGCTTTGTCTGCATCAAGAAAAAACAACAGTGGTATTTTCTTGCATTCTGCTTCCCTGTGGATCATCAGTGTTCTGTTAATGTTCTCAAATGTTTACCTCCCCTCCACAAAACCACACAGATCTATATCTGTCAATTTTGGCATTAGTTTTGCCATTCTTTTAGCCAGTATGGACATGAATACTTTATAATCATGGTTTAGTACTGAAATGGGCCTGTATGAAGCTGAATCTGATGGGTCTTTACCCTCTTTAGGTGTTACAGCTACCACCGCTTTCTTCCAGGATGTTGGTACTTCTCCTCTTAAAATACTGTCAAACAAAACCTTCCATATCTTTACCAGAAATACCATCTATTCCTGGAGACTTTTCTGTAGATTGGTTATACATCACATTTTCATCTTATTTCCTTGTATCCTAACCGTTAGGAATTCAGTAATATCTACCTCTAACATTGACATATTTAATTCTTCCATAAACATTTCCATTTGTTATCTTTTCTTTATTTCCATATTTCTCTGCTTTAGGAAGACTTTCATAAAATTTCCAAAATATTTCTAATACCTCTGCAGGTTCTCTTGTTACCTTCCTTGTTATAGGCTCCCTAAGCTTGGTGATAACCCTTTCTACTTTCTGTTCCCTGAGTCGTTATGCTAAAAGTTTTTGTGCTCTAGTGTTATTATCAATACACAGTTGCTTAACAGCAATCTTTCTAAACTCCTGTATATTATTGAGGTAATCCCTTATTTTTTGCTTAGCATTCTGCAGTTGATACTCTTCTTTTTCTGAGAGAAGCTACTACTTGGTCCTGTCTGCATAGTTACACAGAGCACTATAATACTGATTCCTTCTGTAGCTCTAGATCATTCTTTGCTTGGACCATTCTCCAGGGGATCCAGGACCTTTCTTCTTCCACCTCCCAAATATAGGTAGCTATGGTAGTCTACCCATATACCTAGTGCTACTGCAACAGTAATTAATACGAAGAACATAGTATAGTAGTGAAAGTTGAACTTACCATAATAGTAGATGTTTGAATGATCACTGCTGCAGTAGCTGCTCCCTCTCTTCATCCACCCCCCCTTGTTTGTTGGTGTGTTTTTTTTATGGCAGGGTGTGGGTATATATTTTTTGTTGCTCTTAGCATTGCTTTCAGAGTTCAGCCTCCCTGTCTCTGCTAGTAAGTAGGCTCTGAAGGGCTTCACTCAGCTTGAACTCCTTGAGGGTTTGGGTATGTGGAAGGTGCCCAGAAGCTTTGTAAGCCGTCCCGCTGTTATATCCCTGGCAGCATATAACTCATATAGCTAAGGGTACTTTAGCTGTGACCATTCAAACATCTGCTATTGTGGTAATTCAACTTAACAACGTATTTCTTTTTTATTATATATTTTTGTTTCTCTTTTATTAAAAATAATAACAATTGCTTGACTTGTTACCAATATGCTTTATTTTTATCTGCTTTAGTTGTTGTAATGCTTTTAAATTGTAGTGTGTTCTCCCATAACCTGGCTGCTTTTAAAGACTGTTAAGATTGCTATATCCGTTAGCGTTAGGCTTGCTTTATTCAGTAATATGTGTTACATAGCAGCCTTTACCTGATTGCCTGCATAGTAAACTTAATCACTGCCTAGAACTGTATATTGTTTGAGGTACTTGGTTTTTGTTTAATAATAGCGTACAGTGCGCTCCATATTGTGATTTCTTTTGCCCACGCTAATAGGTCTTCCCTTCGCCTGCATCTGTTAACATCATTAATATCTAAAACTGCACATAGTGTAAGGTATTTGATTTGATTATAGTAGCGCATAGTGTGCTCCATAATGTAATTGATACGCACACGTGATCTCCGATCAGCGTTCTGCACATGGTCCTTCCTCAAACGGGCATTTATTTCTTTCTTTAGTATCACCTGTTATAGGCAGCCTATAATTTATACTACCAACATAATTTCTCTTAATACTTACCAGGAATGCATAATGTGTATGTTTTTACTCTTTCAATAGTTGTATTCTTGCCCACGCTAATTTTTCTATCGGCGTTGTGCACGTGGGCAATCCACTGTCAGGCAATAATAACCTATTTACATTACTATAACGCTTTCTACTCACATCTTTAGTCTTTATTTATAATTCCCGGTCTTTTAACTACACTTTATTGTTAAAATATGTAAAAAGGCTGCGTGTATATCTTATACTTTTATTGCTTTAGCAGAAAGGAACACAGCTGGCATTCTATTATTTTGGCGCCGTTTTCACAATTATCTGCCAGCGTTTAACCTATGGGACCTAACAATTTGTGCTATCCTTTACTAGAATCTGCCTGATGTTCTATCACTGTATATTTGCCACATACGTACGCTATTGTTTTACATCAAGTTTGCATATAGTAAGATCACTATATAAATATTTTACCTGTGTTGCATACTATGTTTTTCCTGCTGGGTTTTGATATACTAATAATGTCTATTTAAAGGTTTGCCTGTGTTGTCTAGCTATTATATTGCTTCCCTCATGACCTGTTTCTCTCTCTCTCTATACATTGCAGCTCTGAGTTCCTAGTTCTAACCCTGACTGCCTGAAACTGCCCTGCCTTGATACACATGGTATCACTTTCAGTGTAAAGTAGTTCACCTACCAGCTCCCTGAGAGTACACCCTGGAACACTGAAACAGAAAGTATGTTTGCTAGAGTTAACTTAAGACTGTATCCATAATAATACTTAACTACTCTGCCAGGTTAGGTGAGCCTCTCGAGTGTGGTACGGCAGCAGCCAATCCCCCCCCCCTCCCATAGCAGTCTGTCATATCCCCACTTCTAGCCTATCTCTCACTCTATTTTCCATTTTTTTATCCTGCTAGTCCAAATCTATGGTTCCTCTCCTCCATCTCCTCATTCCCCTTCAGCCTGGAAATACCTCAGCTGTGGCATACTCTGTAATTCAGGTCTCTGCCCACTAGGTGGCGCCTCTTTACTTGCTGTCTAACTTATATCCTCACTCTCCCTTTATATCTTACTAGCTACACCTTCTGTTCTTCACTATAGCTCTTCTCGCACTAGCACACCTTTACTAGATTCCTAGCTCTAGTTAAACCCTGTGTCTTAATAGTTTTACTGTGCCCTAAGGGTCTAATATCTTTATCCACCCCTCTAAGCATCCTATATCTCCCACTGTTAAGCCTCTCACCTCCCTGTTATACTTTCCACCTCTACACTCACCTCTCTTGTCTCTCTTTTCTCACTGATTGTCTTCTTGGATTCAGGACTCCTTGTCTCTTCCCCGCTCAGTTATGGCTCACTCCGCTCCCCTACCCTGCCCCCAATTCCCACCCACCGCTAGGGCCCCTACGCTTATTCCTTCTAGACCACACCCTCTTTAATACTGCACCAATGACACTGCTCACAACATTATCACATCACACCTCCTAACACAATAGTATTAGTCACACCCACCCCAATTAACTCTGTTTTTCACTTCCCACACTACATTCACCACTACACCAAGGTACCTATCACACCACACATTCTATTATCAACTATTTCAATCCAAATGCCATCATCTCCTACCCACCTCCTAACTCAACTACTTCTCAGTCTTACACTACTTCCTCCTCTTTTACTTTCTATCTCTTAACCTCTTACGAACAACCACTCTACTCCTCTACCCACTTCCCCACAAAATATACTTCCACATTACCACTTACCATTACTCCAATCTCTTTAAATATTACATCCACACCCATCTACATACTTCCCAAATTTCACAGACTAGCACCCATTACATATAATAACTCCAATAATAAAAATACTTATCCATTCTTACAAACTACTTTACCATAAATACTTTTACATACCTTCACTCCCTACTAGATGGAGACATTCACCCAAACCCTGGTCCTAATAATACCTCTACCACTGAAAAATATACTCCAATTAATAGTAGCTCTATAACCCTTCCAAGCCAGCAAACTCTCTCCTCATAGCACATCTTAATATCGCAGCATTAATAATAAAATCCCACACCTCCATGCCCTACTAGATGTCCACCATTTTGATATCCTATGCCTATCTGAAACTTGGCTTAAAACCCACTATCAAAGATAATGAAGTTACCCTCCTGGTTATAATATCATAAGAAATGACCGTACTACCAAAAAGGGAGGAGGGGTTGCAATCCTCTACAAAACCATACTCCAAATAAGCACCATTGACCTTAACCCATGCTTAGACAACAAAGCTGAATTACTTATCACTAAACTTCAAGTCAACCCTAATAAAGCTATAAATGTCATCTGCCTATACCTTCCACCAGGAAACAATATTAATACCCTTGAAAATATCCTGAACTGGCTTACTATCAACCTTCCTCAGGAAACTATAATTTTAGGTGACCTCAATATTGATTGGCAGTCCTGTAATAGTTCACACCCTTCTACCCACATTAACCTACATGGCTTTACTCAAATTATTAACTCCTCTACCAGAACTCACAAACCCAACAACAAAGAAACTATCCTGGACTGGATACTTACTAATAATCCTCTACATACCTACAAAGTAGGGACCCTCCCAGATGATCTAAGTGACCACTCCCTAACCTATTTTATTAGATTTAAAACCAATCTTACTCACCCCAACATTGCCAGAACTGTTCGCTCAAAAAAACAATTTAACCACGCTCTATTCCTTACGGAACTTAAACAATGTAATTGGTCACCACTGAAATATCTTCCACTTGATGAAGCTGTTGCATATTTTAATTCCACATTCTTATCCATCCTGAACCACCATGCCCCACTGCACAATAGTAGATGTAAAGCTAAACCCGCACCTTGGCTCTCGAACACTTCAAGGCATAAAATCCATCTGAGAAACAAAGCCTGGGTGAAATGGCGTTCTACCAAAAACCCATTAGATCACTTAATTTTCAGACAACTAAGAAATGATACAAAAAAAGCCATAGTACTAGATAAAAAGAACTTTTACCTCCAAATACAGCAAACCCATCTTAATAAGCCTCAAATGTTCTGGAACAGCATTAACAAACTTCTCCATCCAGGACAATCAGTCACCCCCAACCCCCTAGGCTCCAACCCAGATAAGCCCATTCACACTGCCAACTCCTTTAACTCCTTCTTTACCAATGCCATCCAATCTCTTGCTAGCCATCTCACACCAGACACTGCAAACCTGCCTAATTCTTCTGTAAATCCTCCCCTTCCTTTCTATTGCAACCAGTGTCTACTTCTACTATTTGCTCTCTTCTAATAAAACTTAAACCTTCCACCCTCAGCTGACCAACTCCCAGCAGAATACCTTCAAATAGGAGCCAAATCTATAGCCTACCCTATATCCATTCTTATCAACAGAACCATTAGTGAAGGACATGTCCCGACCATCTGGAAAATTTCTTATATTATTCCTCTACACAAAGGTGGAACTCAAATGATTTCTCTAATTTTCGTCCCATAGCCTTGCTATCTCCCTGGCAAAAATTATGGAAAAATGTATTCAGAAACAACTTCTAACCACCTTCTTCAAAATAAGCTACTGGCTAACTGTCAACATGGCTTCAGACCTTACCATAGTACCACCACTGCCCTGCTATCTTTACAGACTGTATTAACAATAATCGTAACAATGGCTTTCATTCCTCTGCAGTATTCAAGGATTTATCCAAAGCCTTCGACATGGTTCATCACCAGCTGCTCTTGCATATCATGCAATCTCTGTCCCTTGACCCATTAACCATCAATTGGTTCAAATCTTACCTTAATAACAGAAAACAAGCAGTTCTCTGGCACAATAATCTTTCTAATCTCCTTCCTATCTCCCTTGGTGTCCCTCAGGGCTCCATATTAGGACCGCTCCTATTTTCCATCTATATTAATGATCTTCACTCAGCTATTCCTTATTCTACCTGCATTCAGTACGCAGATGACTCCACTATTATCTGCTCAGCTACCTCTCAAATTGAACTGCAAACCATAACCCAGAATGCATTTAACACTGTGGAACAATGGTTTACAAACCGCTGTCTCCTCCTAAATCCTAAGAAAACAAAACTGCTACTCTTCTCCCCAACACGTAAGTCCACCCCATAGAATTTACACTTACATCTAACAATGGCACTGTTATCCCTCCAGACCCAACTACCAAGCTCCTAGGAATAACCATTGACAATCACCTCAACTTTGACACACATATTAATAGCACAATAAAACAGTCAACAAGAAACTTGGATCCTCTATAGAATCAAACCCTTTCTTACTCCAACAGCCAGGACTGCTATAGCCAGAACTCATCTCATTTCTACTCTACTCTATGCCTCACCCATCTATACAAACCTTTCTAAAACCAACATACACAAGCTGACTGTATCCTATAATAATATTGCCAGATTTGCTGCTGCCTCTCCTTTCCGAACTCACCACTGTCTAAATCTTACACAACTCGATTGGTTAGAATTTTGCAGCATCTTCATTTTCACAGCTTACTATTGCCCATCAAAGAATGTATCAACCCTCTAATACTCCTATACTCTCAAGCCTACTCACCCTCTACCATAATCCTAAAAACTTACGCTCTGCTAATAAACTACTCTTTAACACCAGCAGATCAAACAATGTAGCAGGTGACTCCCTATTCTGTAACACCGTTGGTAAGCTCTGGAATCTTCTACCCACTGAACTTACTACTCTCTGCTCTCATAAACTTTTCAAAAAGAAGCTCAAGCTTCATCTCAAGAAACACTGGTTATGTTCCTGTATTATCCCTAACTAACTGTTGCTTCTTCTCCCTATAACCACCTGCATCAGCTACCCTTCCCTTCTAAAGCTGCTTACTATGAATCCTGTGACTGAATTCTTCATAATTACTTCTTTATTATCTTCTTTGTGTAACTGCTTTACCATCATATACTTTGTATATATTCTTCTGTAGACTTCTTCATGTCCATATTGTAAATGTGGTTTTTTTTCTATTATTCTGTAGACTTTTTTATGACCATACTTAAATGTTTTTTTATTATACATTGTTTTTATTCTATTTTTGGTTTACCATATGTTGTCTTTTGCATTATTCATATTGTTTTGCACATGGAGCTTTTCTCCCCGGGCCTCTACTGAAAATGGACATATATCCAGCTAGACCAGCCCGGTCAACAAATGTAAAATAAAATAAAATAAATAAAATAAATAAATAAAGTAGCATGTGTGTGATAACTTTTTTATTTTAATATACTTGCTATTTACAACTTCTGTTAGTATCCTCTGGGAATTCTAGCTTACTGCTGTGTTGTTTGTATGTTTAATACTACTTTTATGCAGTTATAGGGCTTTTCTAAAGTGTTCTAAGACTTGTACTGATAAAGTGAAGATTATGTAGTATCAGTTGAACACTAAGCCTCTTTTTTTAAAACACCTTTATTGAATTCTCACTTGTGGCATAGGTAAATTTACATTTATATAAAAGTAATCAAACTGTATTAACAAGTTCATGTTTACCAACATTATACTTTACATATATTGCTATATATCATATAAACTAAGCAACATTACATAAATTATTGAATTCCTGCCTTTTTTAACAAGAAGTATCTTTATTAAACCATCACTTACAACATAGGCAGTCATACATTTAGATAAATGAAAACAAACAACACTGAAACAATCTTAGCTGCAAGCATTTTACATCACAAACCATACTGACACACTCCCATTTGCAAATATTATATATCACTTATAATATCCCCAATCATTTTCAGTCATACTTTACATAGCTCATTTAAGTCATGCCTTCTTTTAAACCTCATTCCTCCCCTATACGTATTGATCCCATAGTTCCCATGTTTCCTATGTAGTTTGCTCTTATCCTTTTCTAAAGATCTCAGTTCCAGTTGTTTTATTAAATTCACTGCTTCTAGTGTAGTTGGTTTATATTTTGATTTTATACTAATTGCTTTTTGTACTGCGGTGGTGGTGCTGCAGTAGCGTTGTCTCCTCACAGTAAGACGGTGTCTGGTTCGATTCTCAGCTAGAGCGTCTTCTGTGTGGAGACATGCGTGAATGGCGTACCTTCGTTGAAGGTTGTGCGTCAGGGCTGGCAACTCGGCACGTAAAAATCTACTGCCAATCATTAGCGAACCGGAGTTCCACTGTGGCAACCCCTAACCGGGAAAAGCCGAAAGACACAACAACAACTAATTGCTTTTTTGGCAACCAACATAATTAGACAAAGAAAGGCCTTACCATGTCCAGGCAATTCCAATTCTGTATCATCGCTCAGAAAAATCATCTCCCTTGTCACCCCAATCTGCCCATCCAGCATCTGTTGACAGTGAATTCCCATTGGAATCCGTAAAGTCATCCAACTGACAGCACCCCCAGAAAATATGTTCCCATTTACCTCTTTCTACCCTGTCATACCTCCAACATTTGCTATCTACCTGAGGAAAAATTCTCTGAAGTATCCTTGGGGTATAAAAATATCTATGTAAATATTTCCAAGCAAAAATCCTAAATCTTCTAGATTTTGTTGCATAGTTGAGATAGATACATTTATTCTCTCATAGTCTCTTTGTGAATTGCTTATCCAGTCTCTCTTCCCAATACTTTCTAACCTCATCTGATTGATTCTTATAGTTATTGTGCAGTATTTTATATGCTCTACTAATTATTTATTTTTTTAATGGCAGCTTCTGTTCTAGATTCTACCAAAAACTCTACCAGTTCCGGTCTTTCATTTAGGACCCCCTGTTTCCTTCTCTTTGCCTGTACTCTGATATCAATCCTTGATAGGGAAGGCAATCTCTAACCTGCAGTGCCAATAAAGTCTTGTTGTCTTCCCATTCTATCATCTCTCCCTGTCTAGTTATTTGCTCTCAATACCTTGGTTCCTTTGCCATTTTTCTCCAATAAATTCCATCCCCCTCTTGCCTATTGTCTATATCCCTAATTGCAATCATCCTTTTTGGCAGAATCTCCTTTTTCCATTCCTGTGTTGGCTTAGTTCTTAGGCTACTTTCTGCTACTTTATAGATATAATATTATGTATGGTTATTGTTATTTTCCTTAAAGGTCTGCATCGACAATCCCAGTTTCTCCTAGTTTCTTGAACTTCCCTCCATTTTATCGTCATTCATTTCCACTTTGAATTATAGTTTTCTGCTTTTGCTATGTATAGGAGTCTTAACTGTGTATCTCTGAAATATCCCTTTATATTGGGTATCCCAATCTGCCATGTTCAGCTGGAAGAATCAGCTTATCCCACTTGACTCTTTCCATCTTCCCCTCTCAGATAAAGTCCTTCAGCTTTTTATTAATTGCTGTCCACAACTTCTCCTCTGGTTGATAAACGTATGCCTGACCTGTGTATAAGACTCATGGGACTAAAAATATTGTAACTGCTTGTATCTTACTATCCATATCCAAATAACAAAGCTTCCCTTTTCTTAGTTTTGTTATTATCTTTTGTTTAGTCTTTTCTCACATATCCTTAGCTGCCACACCAGAATCATTTTTAATCCATGCTTATAAATAATTCATTTTATCATTGCCACAGAAGTATGGATATTGCTAAACAAATACATATTTGAGTACATAATTTACCACTATTGCCTATGTTTTAGCTTCATTAATTCTGTATCCCAGAAACATTTGAAACTGTCTCAAAATGTTCCACAATACTGTAATGTCTCTTTCTGGTTTTGTCAGGTATAAAATAATATAATCTGCAAATAGAGACAGTATTTCTTGACTACCATACCAATTATATCCTTGAATTTTTTAGTCCCTTATTTTTTTTTGCCAGTGGTTTTAAACATAATGCAAATAACAAAGGGGAAAGAGGACACCCCCTGCCTGGTTCCTCTGCTCAAGTAGAAATTATGAGATAAGACCCCACCTACTTTAATTTTCACCTTCGATCCCTCATATATATATACTCTTAATCAACCTTGTAATTTTTTAAGGAAACAGAAATGCTTCAATTGCCCTGCTCATGAATTCCCAGCTTACTCTATCAAATGCTTTGTCTGCATCAAGAAAAAACAACAGTGGTATTTTCTTGCATTCTGCTTCCCTGTGGATCATCAGTGTTCTGTTAATGTTCTCAAATGTTTACCTCCCCTCCAAAAAACCACACAGATCTATATCTGTCAATTTTGGCATTCGTTTTGCCATTCTTTTAGCCAGTATGGACATGAATACTTTATAATCATGGTTTAGTACCGAAATGGGCCTGTATGAAGCTGAATCTGATGGGTTTTTACCCTCTTTAGGTGTTACAGCTACCACCGCTTTCTTCCAGGATGTTGGTACTTCTCCTCTTAAAATACTGTTAAACAAAACCTTCCATATCTTTACCAGAAATACCATCTATTGCTGGAGACTTTTCTGTAGATTGGTTATACATCACATTTTCATCTTATTTCCTTGTATCCTAACCGTTAGGAATTGAGTATCATCTACCTCTAACATTGACATATTTAATTCTTCCATAAACATTTCCATTTGTTATCTTTTCTTTATTTCCATATTTCTCTGCTTTAGGAAGACTTTCATAAAATTTCCAAAATATTTCTAATACCTGTGCAGGTTCTCTTGTTACCTTCCTTGTTATAGGCTCCCTAAGCTTGGTGATAACCCTTTCTACTTTCTGTTCCCTGAGTCGTTATGCTAAAAGTTTTTGTGCTCTAGTGTTATTATCAATACACAGTTGCTTAACAGCAATCTTTCTAAACTCCTGTATATTATTGAGGTAATCCCTTTTTTGCTTAGCATTCTGCAGTTGATCCTCTTCTTTTTCTGAGAGAGTCCCCCTATTTTGCAATACTTTAACGTTTGTCATTCTCTCTAATTCTTACTTCTTAACAATAACCTCCTTTCTTTTATTTTCACCCTATTTTTAAACTCCGCCTTAATTTTATCCCACTCCCTAACCTATATTTTCAGAAATAATTTCTATCCTCTTGAATAGCTCCTAAATAATCTCCTCTACCCACTCCTTAAATTCCTCTCTTTTCAACAGGCCGGTGGGAAAGCACCAGTGCCTCATTTTTATTTCATTACCCTGTGTTTTTATTTTAGTTATTATTGGCACATGATCTGGAATAATTATTGGCTGCGTATCAAGACCTTAAATTAAATGCATATGTTCTTGTGAAATGTAAATTCTGTGTAGCTTAGCCCAGTTTTTATATCTTGACGAATAATGTGTAAATTCAGTGTGAACTCCTGTTACTGAATTCACATCTTCCTTGCCAAATATTTTTATAAATTTCTTCAAAAATTTACCATCCTTTGTTATACTTTTTCTTCTGGGTCCCCCACACACATCTTCACTACTACAAATCAAATTCCAGTCCCCACCTATAAGTAATATTCCATGCTGTAAACTGATTATTTCTCCCAGAATTTTCTTAAGCTCCATTACAGTACTTTTAGGTGGAATATAAATACATGCCTGTGTAATCCTCTGGCCTTGCCAGTAGCCCTGTAGCACTACAAATGCTATTGTTATCTTTATTATCCTCTTCTATCACTATTGGAGATCCTCTTGCAATTAATATAAGTACTCCTCTTTTCCATTGTCCCACATATTCTGCTAAGTAACCATCCTCAAAACCTTTCTTTATCAAATTCACATGTTCAGTTCTTTCCAAGTGTGTCTACTGGAGCTTGGCTTTATTGGCTTGAATTTGTCCATTAACAGACTTAAAAAAAATTCATGGGCATTCAGAACTGCCATATAGCTGGAACACATGATGTCCTTAAGGGATAATTTGCATATATCCCAGTATCCTCTTTTACAAAAGATTTTAAGGAATCACATAGCGAAAACTAGATTGGCTAGGATTTTCTTGAAATTTTTTACTAAGTGTATCTCCGGTAACATAGCTATTTGCACTCTACATTTTTTAATATAGTTCACTATTCTTTCTTTTTTTTTTTTTTTTTTTTTTTTGTATTTATCTGTGAAACCATTGACATTTAAAGACATTATAGAAAGCATGATTGTTTTAAAACATTATTATTCTTACCTTTTTCGTTAAATGTGTAGTTCCACCTTTTTTGTTACACCCATACACTGTTTGGCAGATTGAACTTTTATATAGTTGTTTCTTGTTATATCCATTTGAGTCTACGTTACATCTTACAAAACTTTTTGATCTGATGTTGTCAAATTTCATTCTACCCTCAAATGATGGGTTCGGATCCGATCCCTTGGATTTGACTCAGCTGTTGCTGAAGCTCATGGCAACCAAGAACTCTTGAGCTTCTCCCTTACCCACAGTGCAACAACCCCAATTACCTCAGTTCCTGTTTGCCACTTTTAAGTGAAAGACATGGTTTCCAACACTCTCAAGCAGTATTAACATAAGTTTCAAAAGCTTCACTTATTTATTTAATTCCCCCTTCGTTATTTAGCAGTATTTCCATTACTTATCACATTCCTTTTTGACGTCTTGTGCTAAATTTATTAGTTTCCATCTTTTTCTTGTATTCACTTACCTTTTGATGCTATTGTTAGTATCTTTTCCTTAGTACTACATTTTATGTAGTTTGTCTAATACCATTGTTGGTAGCTGTTGTTTGCCCTTTATTTGTCTCTGTCTTTGTTAAAAAATAAAATAAAAAAAAGCAGTAGTAGAAATAGTTAAATTTTTTCCCTTTCTTGATTTTTGTTGGCATGTCACTATGGAGGATAAACATCCAGCAGGCTTTAAAAATGTGTGGGCCTAAGCTCTCTTTATCAGATGCCCACACTTTATGTAACTACTGCTTAGGACAACTTCACTTACAAGAAGATTGTTCTATTTGCCGTGTGTTTAACCCCAGGGTGTTAGCTGAATGCAAGAATAAACTAATTCTAAAAAGCCTTTTGCCTTCATCTTTTGGAGAGGCTATATCTGGAGAAACCTCTCCGAAAACCAAGACTAAACCAAAATCCTCATCTCTGAAGCCTTCTTTCTCCTGTGCTTCATTGTCCTTAAAGAAGAGGTCTCACAAAGATCCGACTTCACCTTCCGATCCGAAGAAGCTGAAAATGTCTGATCCCACTCCTTAGGATCCAAGGAGACCGAAATTATCTGATCTGTCCTTCTTGGATCTGACACTATCCATGTCAGATCCAACTGTTGCTGGCCCTTCAACTTCTATTATTTTGCCAAGTACTTGGTATTCACTGTTAGTGGATCCCGTACTCTCTAGGGTACCTTCCCCCTTTCTGGACAGACCCAGGTCTCCTTCAGTGTTTTCCACTCATTCTTCCAGAATTCTGAAATAGGAAGATGTGGGAAGAGTGGTAAGGATGATTTTCTCAGTGCAGGAGCAGATAGGTGTTCCTTTGGCTCCTACCCATCTGGGTCATGAGGCCCATTGTTTTGCTACCCCCTCTCTACAAATTCCTCCTCTGACTACATTAGCTGTCTCAGAGTCCCAGGATCCTAGCTGTCTGGATTCTTCCAGCTTGGATCCGAGTATTGTTTTATCCTCAGATACAAAGCTTTCTTTGAGTGCTCTGATTATGTTGGATCTGGAGACTTCTCGGATCCAAATACTGCCTGTCGGTTCCAAGATGTTGCAGTCAACTCTGATGCATTAAGAGCCATATCTCGCCTCGGAGCCTCAGCACTGGATAGCTTGTCTCCAGCTTCCACCTAAGAGATTTTGACATTTGTGCAGGGCAAGGCTGCATTCCAATAGCTGGCATTTTCAGATCCGAGGTCTTCTCTTTCTCCAGGGTGATCTGCCTTTGAGGCTGTGAAGAGAGTTTTCTCTGCCGTGACACAACAGAAAGATCCTTCCTCTCGGATCCCAAATCTACAACATTGATGTCACTGCACTCAGAGCCTTACCAAGTCTTTCCATAGGGACAGCCAGTACTAAGACCCCAGGTATCTACACAGGGAATTTTGATTTCTTCTTTCGATACCTCTCCAGACCATCCCACTGAGGAGGTCCTTAAGAAGAAGACTTGTAAGAGGAAGAACCTAGACTCACCAGAGCACTCTGTCACAGAAGATACAGATTTTAATGAAGGTGAAGGGTCCCCATGGTCACCTCCTGAAGATGTCTCATTTAGAGACATCCTAGAAATCGTAAGCAGAGAGGTGGCTGGACACCCAGCAACCCTTCATCTGAGGAGTCTGTATTCCTGGAGGCTTTTGGTACTGGACCGTCTACCTCCTGGTTGACTCTGCATGCTGATGAGCTCATTGAGTTGATCTTACGGCGGGCATGAAAGGAACCCGACTCCATTGAGCCTGTACCTCAGAGATCGGATAAGATTATAGCACCACCTGTAGACATGCAATTTGGGGGGAAAGGGTGCTCTTTGATGCTATGGTCATAGCAGTGCCAACTCAAAAGGAACTTGCCGAAGAGATTTCCACTGTCCATCTTCCCAACAGGGAGTCTTTGGCGATAGACAGATTTGGGAAGTGTGTCGATGCTTCAGCAACCTTCACTTTAAGGTTACTGAATTATATGGCCTATTTCACAAGACTTCACAGGGATTTGATTAAGGAGGTGTCAAATACCCTTTCAGGATCTGTTACTAAAGAGGTTCAATCATCTGTGACTTCTCAGTAGGCTACCCTGCAATCCATTTCTAATTCTTACATGTGGATGATTTTGCACATAGCCGAAAGAATGTCAAGGTCAGCAGGTTCAGACATTTCCATCAGGAGACATGCCTGGATGAGCTTATGTGATTTTGCAGTGCCCTTCAAGTCCTTATTCATCAATGCTCCCTTTGACGGCGCATTTTTGGTTGGCCCCAAGGCAAAGGACACACTATCTAAGTCTGAGAAAGATGGAAAGACCCTGTCTGCCATGGGCAACCATTTTTTGACCCCTCAAAGATCCTTTTCTAGGGATCAGTGAGGTCATTGGAAGATGTGGTTCAAGAAGTCTCAGGGTCCTTTCAAGGGTACATATAGAGGAAGTTCCACCAGAGGCAGAGGAGGGAACTGTAACAGAAGAAGATGGCCTGCAAAACCTGGGGTCCAGAGATTCTTTCACTGACAAACCCTACCAGTGCTTCTGAAAGGAGGCCCGATTGTCCACCTCTGGAGACAATCGGGAGTTGACTGTCACTGCACAATAACGCCTGACTAGATATAGAGAAAGATACTTGGATGCAGAGGATTATTTGCAGGAGGTATATAATTCCCTTTTCCCTTCTTCCTCCAAACTCAAGAAAAAATCCCTTATGTTCCACCCAGTTAGAGGGAATAAGCAACAATCCAAATTCAAAATCTGCTAGAAAAAAGAGGCATCCAAGAGGTCCCACCAGACCAGATAGAATCCAGAACTTGCTAAAGGTTCTTTTTAGTGCTAAAGAAAACAGGGACTGGAGACCAGTTTTGGGTCTCAGCAACTTAAACACATCATTTCAGTGAACCAAGTTTTGGTAGGTCACTGTTCAGTCTGTTCCCCCATTTCTGGGCAAGGATGACTGACTGTGATTGATAGACCTTCAGGATGTGTGCTATCATATAAAGATGAACAGATGATGCAGAAGGTATTTATGCTCCTGGCTAGGAGCCAGTCCTTACCATTTCAGAGTTCTGCTCACCACAGCCCCCAGAGTGTTTATCAAGTGTGTGGCAGTAGTAGCAGCTCACTTGAGAATCCAAGGATTCTGGGTGTTTCCATATCTAGATGACTGGCTCATTTCCACTCTGACCAGACATCAATTGATAAAAGCAAAAGACCAGGTCATCCTGACTTGGTCTCATCTGGGGATAACCATAAACTATGAAAAGTGCTATCTGGAAGCAGTTCAGACTCTACAATTTATAGGAGCAATTCTCAACACAAGCTCAACTATAGCCTCGCTACCACCCTCAAGAGTTCAGACCATAAGATCACAGGTCACCATAAGATCGCAGTACCAAGATTTCAGTCTGCCTGGTCCTTCAAACTCTAGGGTCAGTGGCAGCAGTGATAACCCTGGTACCTTTAGCCAGATTTTATATGAGGATTCTCCATTGGATGCTAGCAACTCAAGGGTCAATTTTTTCCCAACCCTTGTCAACTTAGATAGCAATCAATCATACATGTAAAAGAGATCTCAGGTGGTGGGCTCAATCAGATCAGGTTCTACAAGGCCGTCCATTCATTCCCCCTCAGCCCAAGGACATAATGACCACGGATACTTTCCAACTGGGGTGGGGAGGGCATTTTCTGGGGAAAACAGTCCAAGGCACTTGATCCCCCAAAGAGGCCAACTTACGTATCAATGACCTAGAGATGAAAGTGGTGATTTTTGCATTGCAAGCTTTCCAAGATACTCTCCCTTTGGGGACGATTGCAGTTCAAAAGGACATGTCAGTAGTCTGGTACATCAACAGACAAGGATGAACCAGATCTTACCCCTTGTGTCGAGAAGCTATCAGAGTGGGGCAATGGGTGATATCATCTAACCGCTTTCTCATAAAAATGCACATTCCAGGGAAGTCCTTTGTGATAGCAGACAAACTGAGCAGATGCATTCTTCTACCTCATGAATGGTCCGTCAAAAGCAACATCACAGAATTGATTTTCCGTCAGTGGAGCCAGTCTAGCAGCTATCTTTTTGCTTCCTGCTAAAGCTAAACAGCAAATGTAGAAGCTACTTTGCCCTAATCCTCCCACAGGGGGAGTCACCAAGGGATGCTCTACTTGACAATTGGCCCTCTGATCTACTCTCTGCCTTTTCACTTATACTGCTGATTCCAAAATTCCTTCAGAAAGCTTCTATGTTGGAGAGCAAAGTCATTCTCATTGCACTTTACTGGCCTTGACAAATTTGGTTCCCCTTACTTTGGCCGCACTTATTTCTCCAGCCTTGGATTTTGGATCCAACTCCAGACCTCTTGTCTCACCCGACAGGCATGATTCATCCAAACATAACCACCTCAGGCTGACTGTCTGGTTTCTCCATTTCCATTAATAGCAAGACAACTTATGCTCTCTTCACCTGTTCATCAGATATTTTTATCTTCCTGTAAGCCTTCTACCAGGAAGGTCTATTCCAGCAAATAGAAGAGGTTTGTCCACTGGGCTCATCTAAATAATACTGAACCTTTCTTAGCCCCCATATATACCATTTATGACTTTTTGTCCCAAAGGAGCTAGTTCGTCAACCATTAAAGTTCACTTAGCAGCCATATCAAATTTTCACATTGGTTTTGATGGTTCCTCTGTTGCCTGTCATAAATTGAGCGAAGACTTCTTGAAAAGCACTCTACTTCTAAGACCCTCCTTTAGAGATCCTACTCCTCCATGGGACCTGAATCTGGTACTGCAGGCTCTTACTAAATCCCCCTAGACAACTGTCTCATCTTTGCATTTACAATGGAAAAACTCAATAATAAAAGGAGAGTAGTATTGCCGGAACTGAATAAATCCACAAGTCTTGGTGAGTACCTTCTTTTGCAAAGTTTCACTAAGGCAATACATACACACACACACACACACACACACACACACACACACACACATATATATATATATATATATATACTCTGTACTTTGTATATCATGGAGAAAGGCAGGTCAAAAAATAAAAATGAAGACTGGTTAAACAGGTCCCATGATAAAATGTGCTGACTCCTTTTCTGTGCACTAGCAGAAGGACTGGAAAAAAGACAGCATAGAATCCTCAGGACATGGAAACATTCCTACCACATATATATGCCAGGCTGAGGGAGGAATGGTTCTCTTGGTAGAAGAAAAAAGTAGGCCACAAAAAATACAAAATCTAACAGGGCGAAAAAGAGATTTAGAGATCACAAAGTAGACTGTTGAGGATAATTAAGAAATCATGTATTGCTACTGTTATACAGAAAGCCCAGAATTTCCTGACAGAGGCTATTTAGCAAGAGCACGATAGAAATTAGAGGAAAGGAAGGAAAAGTACTTGCGGGAAAGGAAGGAAAAGTACTTGCGCAAGAAAAACTATCAAAAACTACTGACAAAAATGCATGTAGAACAGATGAGAAAAAACATACAGACAAATAAACATTAGGCTACCTGGACAAAGAAGAGACAGAGGAAGTGAGGAATTATAAAGAACAAAAAAAAAAAACAAATCAGAGTTTTTTGAAATGTATAAAAAAGAAGCATGGACATAGTAAAGAAAGATCTGATATATTACTATATATATGCAAAGGAGGAACCCTAATTAATCAGTACAGAAATTGCAGCTCCAAAGATATTGTTAAAAGAAATATAGGCAAAGGCACACAGATGTGGAAAATTTCAAAATATGAAAAATAAGATCACAAAGGGGGACTGTAGAAAAGAGGATTAGCGAGATAGAAGTTAAACAAATAGAAATTGAAGTTATGGACTATCTGCAAAATGAAGAGTTTAGTGTGGAGACTCCAACATAGGTAGTGTCAAAATATGATGGAATAATGGTCTCCTAGATTATGGAGCAGCAGGTGCAGTGGGAGGCATCTGAAAAGGATTTGCCACATGGTGATGCTCTGTAGCCTTATGTAGGAGACCACATACAAAAGTCCAGTTGAAGTTGCACAGCAAGGGAAGGAGCAGGAATCAGTGGCAACTCTGATGCAGGTGATGATGTTCTTCATATTGATCACTACTGCAGTAGCCTAAGCTATATGGGTTATATCCTGCAAGGGTATAACAGCCATCCAGCTTCCAAACCTTCAGGGCATCCTCCACATGCCAGAATCTTTAGTCAGCTCAAGCTGAGCTAACTGAAAAAGACAGGTTTGGGTGTCAAGACCTTCAGAGCATTCCTGCTGCTGAAGAGTACCCTCCTTTGAGGCTTTCAAGGGTCTTTGGTTGGTTTGTGCTCTTCCTTTGCTCAGCAGATAAGTTCCCTTCTGGGAAAAAAATCTTCCATTTTGAAAAATTGTTTAATAATCACTTTTGCAGTAGGCACTCCCTCCCTCTATTCCCCTTGTTTCTTGGTGTGTTGTTTTTGCCAGAGCATTGATTTTTTTTTTGTTTGTTTAGCATTGTTCTTTCAGGGCACAGCCGCCCTCACCCTGTTGTCTTGAAAGCTCTGAAGAGCTTGACACCTAAACCTGTCTTTTTAGTCAGCTCAGCTTGAGTTAATGGTTTGGGCGTGTGGAAGGTGCTCTGAAGCTTTGGAAGCTGGCCATCTGTTATATCCTTGCAGGATATAACCATGTAGCATGGGCTACTGCAGCAGTGATCATTTGAACATCTGCTGTTATGGTAAGTTTACTTACATAACTGTACTTTGCGGTATGACAGGCCAGTGGATCCTCATATGGAGGGGCAGCAGATGAAGGAGGATGCAACTCAAGAGGTTATGTCACAGAAAGATGTTCTAGAGCTTTCTGTAGACTACTCACAGGAAATAGGGAGTAAAGCAGATGATCCGAGTCCAGAAGGAAATTATCTAAGGGAAGACCTTCTTAATTTAATAGAGATAGATAGACATATTAAGATAGATGAAAGAAATGGATTACAAAAAATAATGTATTCCAAAATATTAGAAGATTTGCAAAGCTGAGGAACACAGTATTTAAGATAATTCATGCAATACAACAGAAATAAATAGGATATGTTACTGTGCAACTAAAGTAATAATGGATAAAGTGTTAAAAGATAGGGTAACAGAGGAAAGGAAGGAAACAAGCAGAATGCCACCATGGAAGCATCAAATGGAGACAACTAAAAAGTGATTAAGGTAAGAAGTATCATTGTTAGAAGAATATAGAAAAGGAAACAGATCATCAAAATACTTAGAAAGATAGATGTGGTAAAAGCAATGCACAGTTTCAGAATAGGCCAGAATTTATCATACACTGCCTTCAGTAATAAACTAAAAATATCAGTACAGTCAGGAAAACTTAGAAAATATACAGATAAAGGAAAAGTATGAAATAATCAATTTATTAATGACCCAAAAATAGAGAATTGGGAAACAAAGCAAAAGGAATAAAATCCCCACCAAAAAGAAGAAGTAGGAGGTACATTTTGTAGAAGTATTTATGAAGACATTGGTGAACATAACAAAGATGCTGAGTGGATATAAGAATTAAAAGAAACAGTAAGGAACTCTAATGTATGAGATGTGAAATGTAATGAAGAAACAGCAAGAAAAAATTTGTCAAAGTTAACAAAAAGCTCCTAATTGTAAAACCCCAGACCAACTGTAGTACCTAACTTATGATTAAAGGTGTTAAAATCTTTACACAAAGACATCCCAAAGCAAGTATTATTTATATGTGCATCCTGAACAGGCATCAACTTGGTTAACTACAGGAAAAATGATACTCCTTCATAAAAGTGAACCTGGAAGCCATCCAAAGAACTGAAACACAGTAACTTGTCTTTTGACAATATACAAATTATATACTGGAACTGAGGCAGACAGGAAAAAAATCAGTTATGGCAGACAACAAAAAACATAATAAAAGAAAGTTGTATCGAACAGAGGGTCATTTCTTGCTGAATAAAGTCATAATAGGGAGTTGCAAAAAGGGGAAGAATCTAACTATGACATGGTTAGATTACAAAAAAATTAAATGACTGCATCCCACATTCATTGACGAATGTTTACAGATGTGTAAGATACATCCTACATGGATCAGTTACGATACAGTGACTGTGAAACAGTGGCAAACCACTTTACACTTGAGGCATGACAGAAGGCAAATTATTATTTCAGGGATAAAAATTCAAAGGGGGATATTCTGGGGTGATTATTTGCCACTGCTGCTGTTTTGTTTTCCCTTAACCCATAAAGCTGTTGCAGTTTTGCTCCAAGAAACCAAGAGCGTTTAAATACTACAAAAATTAGATGACTTAAAATTGTATAGTTGATCAGGTGAGGAGAAGAAAGTACAACTATAAATGGTTAAACTGTTTTAGATGATACAAAATGAGATTTGATCTTGATAAATGTGCAAAAGCAACATTTAAAAAAGGAAAGCTGCAGCACCAAGAAAATATCAACTTTGGACTGGAATGTGAAATAAAGGAACTTGAGAAGGAGGGACTTTATAAATATCTGGCAATAAATGAAGGGTCAGCAATAAAACATGAACAATAAAGCTCAGTAAGGAATACTTCAGAAGAGTAAAATTAATATTGAAAACTGCCTTGTTATGTAAAAATAAAGTTCAGGCTTGAAATTAATTTGCTCTTCCTGTTCTATCTTACAACTTTGGGGTGACTGACCGGCCCCAAAAGTATTGTGCAGTGGCGCATAAATACAATAAAAATGTTTCATGCTTATCCAGTGACATATAAAAATCTGTGTATACCAACATTATATATTTCTTGCTCTGAAGAAGGTATGGTTCTCCTGTAAATTGAATATATGTATAGATCTGCAATTGTGGGCCTCATCAGATCCAAACATAGTGAAAGTTTTAAAAGATGAGGAGAATAAGTCTAAGATGACATGTTTGCTTAGTATAGCAGCAGCATGTTGGAATAAAGCAGGATTTAAAATAATTTCAGAAGTACACAAAAATCAGACAGCAACTGAATGCGCCAAAAAAAAAAAAAAGTATATAAGGAAAACGATCAGATGCGAAGAAGAAAAAAAATGGAAAATCCACAAATATAGTGGCAACTACAGAGATCTCCTAGAACAACCACGTTGACCAAGATTTCACATAGGTCTGGATAAGGAGGGTCTATATTATATGTCCAAAAGTTTTAAACATCGACTCTCATATGATCGACACCATATGAGCGATGTTTAAAACATCGAACATATAATAAAAAATTAAAAAAAAAAAAACTTACCTAAATGCTCCAGGCAGGGGGGCACCCCCCCCCCCTGCTACTTAAATATTCCAACTCCGAGATCGCAGTACATTGAGGTAAAGGGAAAATATTCCCTACGGTGATTTCCATTTACGCTTGCGACATTTCACATTTCCAACCATTTGGTGTCGCCCAAATGGTATTCACGGTTTTCAGCTTTCAATCTGGTAATATAGACCCGATAAGGAGAGGTGAACTGAAACTAAAAGATGAAAGACTAAAGATGGCAGCCCAGGATAATGGACTACATACACTTTGTTTTACAAAGTCCATTGAAAACACTGGCGAAACAGAAAATTGTAGGTTCTGTAAAACAGAATTGGAAACAGCTGCAGATCATGTTGCTTGGTGTGATACACTGATTGAAGAGGGTCTGTACACTGAAAGGCACAATAATGTGGCAAGACTACTGCACTTGGGATTGTGTAAACATTGCAATATGGAAGTTGCTGAGAAGCGATGGAAACATGAACCACAAAGCATTATAGAGACTGATGAAGTTTATGTCAGATTGGATCACCTATTACCAGCAGTTCAAAAAATAGATGCAACTAAAAACCAGCTATCCGTGAAAAAAAAACAAAAATAAAATTGATCACTAAAATTGCTTCAACCCAGTGATTACAACATCTTAGGTGCAGAGAAACACAAAGTCATAAAATTCCATGATTTCCAAGCCGATATAAGAGCAATTTGGAAGAAAGTTACACAGACTGTTCCAATAGTAGTAGGAGCAGTAAATCTAAGAAAAAGAATTTACAGTCATACTTCAATATGCTACCAATATATGTAACCATGTAAGGACTGAAACAATACTAATAATAACAATTTCATGACATCTAATTGTACCATGACTTAAGAATGGGGTCAGTTAATGCAATGGTATTCGAAATCCAAAACACCTGGGTAAATTAAACCAAGAAAAACTAATTATGGCAATACACTACTTACTCCCAACTATGTCTGTCTGTGGAGCTCTCAATTCATCCATCAAAAACCCAGCTAGCAATCATAGTCTGACAGTTAGATATGGTAAGGCGGTTGGCCTTTCTTCCCCCAGTCATAATCTCTGCAATAGTCCAAGCAGTGTTGAAACTCTCCTGAAACCCAGTTCTAGATGCTACATCACTTCTCAAAGTGCTAGGACTTTTGTCAGCTTCCAGGCAAACAATTGCTTACACCAGCTATGTATGAGAATGCTTCAGTAGGATACTGAGGGTTTAGTGGTGTCATGTGACAGAACCCATGACAAAAACTTTGAAACTTTCAACAATTTGGAAACACCTGCTTTGTGGATAATCCTGGAAAATCTTATTTCAGGAATTACTTTTGTTCAGGTAATCCTAACAGCCACCCTGACAGCGGATGTGCCCTTATTGGGGTGTTGGGAGCATTTCCTGAACAGAACAGTCAAAGGGACATGGACCACAGATAAGGCTATATTGCAAATACATTTCTTGGAGAAGAGAGTAGTCTTCCTTGTGTTGCAGGCCTAGCAAGACCTTCTTCCCCATGGGGCAGTACCCATTCAGTCCAACAGCTTGGCTGTGATGTGATACTTCATTAAGTAAGGAGAAACCAGATCATGTCCCTCTGCAAAGAACACATACGTATTTGGGAATGGGCCATCCTTTCATATTGCTTTCTCATAGAAATGCATATCCCTTGGAAATCTACCATAACTGGGGAGAAGTTTGTTGTGTTTTTCCCATACCAGCTGTATTCAGACTACAACCCTGTAAGACAACAAACCAGCAAGTACATTGCTAGAGGTGCCGAACAGAACAACAAGATTTTACTTTTCCTGACGCTAATTGCAGGATTTCACTAGGTTACCCCTAAAATTACCTTTAAAGTCAAAAGTGGTTGTTCTTGCCTTACTGAGGGACATCTGTTAACCCTGTAACCCATTGTAGCCTGCCCTTTCATTTTTTAAATGGTATTCTGTATACAATTTATCACATCTTAGATGCAGAATACTGCTTTTTCTGCTCTTTGTTTTACTTGTACTACTTCCATATATTGTTTTTCCTTTATACTTGTTTTTGGCTAGCATGCAGTGGTCCCAGTCCATTCATCCACACTCCACTCTGGATCGCTGTCCTGTCTTACCCCCATTCTACCCCTCAGCCTCTTAGCACACAAAATCTGGACAAAGGTTCATAGGTTCATAGGTTCATACTAGGCTATCTGCCCGAGGGCATTTACAAGCCTAGCCCATAGTTTACGCCACCCCTTTAGTATGGGGGACTATACCCATTATTTTGCTGTGCTTCTGTTGAGCAGTGACACTGAGGTAATCCCTGGGGTATATCTGCGATCTCCCATCCATTGGTCAAGATTTCTCTTGAACAAGGCCAGCTCTGCCTCACATATACCGGGATTTTATTCCACAGCATAGGGAGTCTTTGGGTGATGAATCTATCCCTCCAGCACGTCCTATTAATAGCCGTGTCGAGGTTTAAGTCTCCTTGTGGCTCTGACGGATCTAGATTTTTTGAGGTGAAGCATATTCATCAAATCTGGGTTTGACATGGCCTTGTATGTTAGGCAAAGGTCACCTCTGAGCAATGATGGCGACTGAATAGAGCTGGAGTTCTTTCAGTCGGGCAGCATAGGACAGATGTTTGAGACCCTTTATCCTTTTGGTGAGGAACTTTTGTGGCCTCTCCAGCTGCTGCAAGTGTCGGGTCAGATATATATTATATAAAGCCTAAAATAGTAGGGGGAGAAAGGCCCAAAAATAGGGACAGATGTTAAGTATTGTCCTTATAAACTTAGAAAGGTGTTAGAATTACAGGATTTGTATTAGCATACATTTTCTAAAGGATATGAAATCTGATACTCAAATGTGTGCCATTATTTAGTGAATTAATTCCTCCGTGATTTGCCAGAAAACCATACACTGGACAGTTGAGAGATATGCACCCCCATGTCATCTACATTTATACTTCATTATCTCCGTGATGATGTGAGATATTGCCAGCTATGCCAGGAGAAGTAGGGCAGTGGATGTGTAACATATTCCAGCATAGCTAGCTGAAGTTTTGTAAAGAATTATATGTCATTTGTTTATCAAACTGACTTGTACAAGTGTTTGTGTTGAAATGAATTTGTAAAGTTGCATGTGTTAAAAAATGTAGCAACAGTGGGTCCTGCTGGACAGAAAAGAAATACACTTGTATGTGAGACTGAATTGTAACTGTTGAAATGAATATATTGGTACTGGAAGAGAAGAGGTCAATCTCAGTCCAGCTAACTCTGAAAAATAGTCTGAAATTAAATTACCTAGTTTAGGCCGTAAAGATTCTATCTTACAGTATTGATTGCAGCCATAGAAGAAATGTCTGTGAAAACCAGAACTAGGAAGCCTACTGTATTGTCCTTAGGGCTGAACTAATTGCTGCTGTGGAATGGTGAAAGTTTTTGAAATGGTTTTATAGCTTCCAGATGCTATAACACATTTGTGCACAACCTTTTTGTGGGGAGGGCTACTACACAAATTCTTAATGCATGTGCGTGCCACCTCAAAACATAGTAAGTCATTATGAGTTAACAATAGGTACAGGTGACTGGCATTTTTACTTAAGACAGCATTCATGAAATTAGCAAACAACGACCACAGTATCCAAAAAGTTCTTTAATAAAATCTCTGACGTCTCGGCCAAAGCCTTCAAGGAGAATAAAATTGTATACAAGCATCCACATTTTATAACAAACTAGTAACTCAATTAAACAATTAAGCAATTAATTAAGCAACACTCTCCAATTGAACTCAGCATTGAGCCCACAAGGAGACATAACCACAGGTGTGAGACAGATCTACACACACCCCTAGAAAACATTGTGTGCAACTAACACTGTAACATGTGCCTAGAATAGGATGCCAAGTGGGCATCAAAGTGGTACACTGAAACCTGTGTGCTGTGGGCAAAGCCTTTATTAATGCAAACTGTAAAGTAATGTGGGAAGTGCTTGGTGCATACTAAACCATGATATAATCATAACTTATAGAAATGTGCCACAGCACACAGGTTTCAGTGTACCACTTTGATGCCCACTTGGCATCCTATTCTAGGCACATGTTACAGTGTTAGTTGCACACAATGTTTTCTAGGGGGTGTAGTGTGTAGATCACATACGGGTTTTTGTCTCACACCTGCACAGGAATTGTCTGCAGGCATTTGTCACTGCAGCTAAACTTCCATACTGCCATCTGTCCACCTCCAGTTGTCTCACAGTGTGCCTGGACCCCCTTCAAACTGAGATTGTTAGAGCATATAAGGGACATTAAGAATGGTAATATTGAAAGCCCTGTAGCTTTGCATTTTTTAGAATGTCATAACAAAAATAGTGAAGGTTTAAAAGCCACTATTTTAGAACAATAATGTATTGTCAGCAGGATGTTAAAACTGTGTTACTGCAAAAGAAGCTCTGCTTATTTTAAAGTATAAAACTATGTCTCCTTGTGGGCTCAATGCTGAGTTCAATTGGAGAGTGTTGCTTAATTAATTGCTTAATTGTTTAATTGAGTTACTAGTTTGTTATAAAATGTGGATGCTTGTATACAATTTTATTCTCCTTGAAGGAGATTTTATTAAAGAACTTTTTGGATACTGTGGTCGTTGTTTGCTACTTGCTGCTTGCTACTTGGTGCCTTTTCGTTGTTTTTGAAGCATTCATGAAATTGCCTGTTTTCTACATCAACTTTGCATTTAACTTTATTCTGCGTTGCAGCCATGACTTATTACAAACTCTTGCAGAAAGTTGCTACTGTTTACAGACTATAAGTTATAAAAAAGAAAGAATAGTTATTTCCACGGCTAAAATTAGAGGTCTGTGCAACTACAGTCAATTAGGTAAGTAAGCACATGCTGGAAAGCTTGCATGACTGAGGTAAGACATAGCATTTTTCACTTTTTTTAAAAATGTTTTGGTTACTCTCTGGGGGCCGGATGGCATTGCGTGGAGGGCCAGATTTGGCCCCTGGGCCGGACGTTGTGCACCACTGCTATAACACATCTTAGCAAAGCTCTAGGTAAGTTTATGGTGATACATATGTACAAATCCTCCAAAGCTAGTTACGAAAATAAAATTGCCAAAGATTCCAAAGACAACCACAAGACATTCTATAACTATGTCAAGAATCTAAATGGTAATGCTCAGATCTTCTCTGAGCTACAACAGAATAGGATTAAATATACTGATCCCAAGGATATTGCCAATATCCTGGCAGATCGATTCAGTGTCAACTTCACCTCTCCTCTCACCCCCTAAATGGCCCATCTCAGTACCGGAAGATTGCCAAATTCTGGTAATAACGGCCACACAGGTAAATAACACACTCTCCAAAGCTAAGAATACAGAATCCATGGGACCAGATGACTTCCCGGGCTGTGTACTGCATGAACTACAAAATGAACTGGCACCTCACCTAAGTGTCATGTTTCATCATACCCTCACCTCAGGCTTCATGCCCACTGAGTGGCGCATAGCTAAAATTATTCCACTCCACAAGGGGAGATCCACCTTGGATCCCGGGAACTACCTCCCCATCAGTCTGACGTGCCTGATCTGCAAGGCCATGGAACGAATTATCATGAAACTTATAAACAAAGACATTGGCAACCTTAAAACACTGGACCCCACCCAGTTTGGGGTAGTGAAGGGCCAATCTTGTCTCCTGAACCTGATTGACTTCGTTGAATCAGTCACCAGAGCCGTGGATGAGGGTAAGGTAGTCCACACAGCCTATCTGGACCTCGCCAAGGCCTTTGACACCATCCCCCACTCTGGAATCATAGATAAACTTACTAAGCTGGGCATTAATCCTTACGTCACTTGATGGGTTGCCAAATGGCTTACTGATAGAACCCACAATGTAAAAGTAGCTGACTCCAAATCCATCTCCAGACAAGTGACAAGTGAGTACCTCAGGGTTCAGTCCTGGGACCTCTCTTATTTGGCATCTATTTCTCTGAAGTACAGACCAACACTAAGGGACTCTGGCTAACAAACTTTGCAGATGACTGCAAACTGGGAGCCATTATTGAATCCCCAAATGATGTTGATACTCTACAAAAGGGCCTTACAGAAATAGATGCTTGGTGCTAGAGCCATGGGCTCAAGCTCATTGCCAATAAATGTATAGTTATCCCCTTTGGGGAAAAACATGTACCCATGAATTACCAAATAGGTGGCAGTACACGAAACACCGAAAGTGTGATAAGAGATGTAGGGACACAGGTGGACATATGTGTCATACCTCATCACTAAGGGCTTTTCATCCAGAAAAAAGGAGGTCATTGTCTCACTGTACTCATCCCTCATTAGACCCATTATAGAATACAACGCCCCATTTGGTATGTACATCACAAGACATCTGCAACAACTGGAAAGGCCGCAGAAATACCTCACTAAAAGAATCACAGGCCTAAAGCAGATGTCCTATGCTGACCTCCTTAAAAACTCCAGCTATACTCTCTTGCATATCGTCTTCTCCAAGCGATCTCTGCTTAACATACAAGGCCATGTCAAACCCAAAGCTTTTGGACATGCTACACTTAAAGAAATCCCAATCCTTCAGAGCCACACGCTCCAGGGATCTAAACCTTATCATCACAATAAACAAAACATGCTGGAGGAATAGGGTTCTGACCCAGAGACTCCCCAGAAGAATAGACTGCCCATACATGTCAAGCAGAGCACCTCTTTGGCCCTCTTCCAAAGGAACCTTGATGATTGGATGAGAGAAAGGAAATTCACCCCAGGGATCACGTCAGTCGCCCTGCTAGACAGGGGTCCAGGGAAGTAAATAGTGTGGGAAGAAATAGCCAGGGAATTGTTATGGCTAGGCTTCTAAGGCCCTAGGGCCGATAGCCTAGTACCAACCCATGAACCTATAAGATTATGGTTCAGTTTCTAGTAAAAGGGGTAGAGTGGGAACCAGAAGTCAGATGGCCAGATGTGTGTGATGTCATTCTTAATCCAGCACTAAAATGATGTTTTAATACTAGATGAAACAAAAGCCTCAGAGAAGTCTGTTTTTGTAACCTGACAAAGAAGGACCCCTCACCTACTTCATCTTGCCTTGCTCTAGTAAGTGAACTGGGGAACAGTGATTCTTTAGCTCAATAAGGAATTCTTTAGCTCAATCAGGAAAATATTTAGTATTTTCATGTTTTTCTATTATTTACTATTAAACATATTTAAACTTTTCATTGTAGCTGGTCTTTTAGAGAATATATTATTACCTTTGAGAGTACTTATATTTATTTGGTGACAGTGTGGCCACTCCTGAAAGCCTTGCTGCATTGGTCAAACACTACCATTTGTATTAATATTAATTTTACTCAGTATAATTGAGTACCCTTGTAAGAGCCTTAGAGTAGCTGGCTTTGTAGTGTTCTGGTGGCTGTATCTACCTTATAGTCTGGGCAGAGTGGGCATAACTGGTAAATGTGTGCCAGACCTTCCCAGGTGTGTGTGCATGTGTGTGTCTGTATGTGTGTGTGTGTGTGTGTGTGTGTGTGTGTGTGTGTGTGTGTGTGAAAGTCAAATCTCAGATTGTGTGTGTGTGTGTGTGTGTGTGTGTGTGTGTGTGTGTGTGTGTGTGTGTGTGTGTGTATCAGCTACTTAAAGCAGGGACACAGAGCACTGGTTTCACAAAGAGGGTGGTGTAAGACTTGGCTTGGTACACTTGGCTGAAGACTCAACTCTACAGCTGTGTTCAGTGTGGAGTCATATTTTGGGCCTGGTAAGAGAGAGGGAAACCCAGCCCCAAGACAGGAGTGTGTTCCCTGTATGCTGTTAAGGGAAATTGTGCTTTGTGCAGAGAGCTGCATCTGGAAATGCTGTATGCATCTATCTTTGTTCCAAGTGAATGTCTCTCACCAATGTCAGTGGTGAGGATTGAGGCTCCTTGATTACTGGCCCAGAGTAGGGGCATCACAACCTCCACTCCATCAACCATTCCCAACTACCTCAAAATACATCAAAACTCAGACCCATCACCAGATCCCTCCCATATGCACTCCACGATCATATTACCTAACTGTAACTTTATCTAATCTGTTCTAAGCCACATCTACTTACACCTCTACTCTACTCTTACATCACCTTCATACTCAACTGCTAACACATATTCTTACTATATTTCTTCACTCACTCTTCTGTAACAAGCAGTACCTTCCAATATGCACCTGCTTCAAATACTGTTCTTACTATTGATTGTAACCTACCTTCCTTCTCCTCCAACCACATCCTTCTAGACTGTAGTGTCCCTACAAAAACTGTTCCATTTTTTCCACCACACTCCAATACTTCTACAGCCATCCCACCACATAGATTCAAAGGTTCATATGTGTTTATGAGGCTAACATCCACAAGGGCCTTTTTAAGCCTAACCATGCATCCCAAATCTCTGACAAGTTCTGATACCCTTGATAAGTGTAAGCATGGGCCTGGGAGATAAACCATTTATAAGTTACGTGTATCTATTAGAGACATAGCTGCCAAACCAGGGATGAATTTCCGGTTTCCCATCCAGTTGTCCAAGTTGCACTTGAAATGGGTTAGGAAGGAACTCTGCTTCACATGGATGGGGAGCTTGTTCCATAGACGGGGTAGCCTCTGGGATACATACGTATCTCTCCAGCAGGTCCTATTTATATCACAGGAAAGGTTTAAGAACGGGTAATTCTTGTGCTGTTTGTTTTGTGAATATGCAGGAGGTCCATCAGAGTGGGGGCTGACAATGCCCTGTATGCCAAGAATAGATCTCCCCTCAAAAGCCTGTAGGAGACAGAATACAGGGATAGGGCATTGAGACACTCTGCAAATCTCTCATTATATCCCACCCCAACAATTTTCCATCATAAACACAAACTATAACCTCTCCATACCCAAAAAGTAAAAATAAAGTACAGAGAACTACCAATTGCTAGTAGGCACCCAAAGTATACCCACATCCCACAAGAGATGACTATAGATGGTGACATTCACCCCAATTCAGGACCAAATACAACCCCAAAACTTGCAAACCAAACCCCAGTCCCTTCAACACCACTCACTCCAACACAATCGCAGCCTTACTGCAGACTTTTGACATACATATCTAGAGTATTTGTAATAAAATAACAGATCTCCATGCACTGATAGCTCAACAGTCTCCTGATATACTCTTCATAAAAAGCATGACTAAAACAAAATTATTAAAGATGAAGAAATCCTTCCACCTGGCTACAATATCTTAGGAGAAGATAGACAACATAAAAGCTGAAGGCATGGCTATCATTTACAAAAATATTCTACAGCTCATCCTCCCCCCCACCACCTCAAATTTTAATAATGCAGAAATCATCAGCAATCTCCTCAAACTAACCCCTCAATAAGTCCATTATCTTAAACAGGCATCTATATCACTCCTGGAAATAATTTGAGTACTACCTAAAATTTTATGCCCTGGATCTCCCCCAGTATCCCTCAGGAAAAAATAATACTAGAAATGTTAACATTGATTCTGTGTCCATCGACTGTGATTCCCCTCAGAATGGCATGAATCTATTTGGTCAAATACAATTAATTACCTTTTCTATCTGACACACTAACATTTTTGATGAAAAATCTATAGTTGACTGGATACTTACTTCCTCCCCCAATAACATTTGCTTCTCAGGCTCTCTTTCCAAGGCATTATGGGGTCACCTCCCCATATTCATCATCAGAGCCCAACATCTAACTACCATCCCCCACCAAATCAATGAAGTATGTAACTTCTCCCACTTTCCAAAAGATGCTTTTATAAACAACTGTAACTGGTAAAATCTAATCAGTCCCCCTCTTGATGATGCTGTCAGAGAATTCACTGACCTTCCTCAATATCCTAAATAGCATAATGGGGAGGGTGGCCTAATGGTTAAGGTGTTTGCCTTACAAATGCAAGGTGCAGGGTTTGAGTCTCACAAGGGATAATTGGCTAGGCTTACAATGGCTCGCAAGGGCAGTTAGCTTAGTACTAACCTATGAACCACCCTCAGAGCAAAATGTGTGAAAAACACATTATTCACCTGGCTAAGTAAATCTTCAAAATAACTAAATAAATACAGGGATAATGCATGGAAATTCTGTCAAGTAAAACTCAGACTAATCTTCAAGCCTATAACAGTTTAGAAATTGAGCAAAGTGTCTCATTAAACCTGATCAAACTAATATAAGCACTAACATTCAATCCAAAAGCCTTCTGGTTCACCATATAAATCAACTCCTCACACCACGATGTTTAGCACAATCTGAATCCACTCTGACCGACAGAAGCATCTCAGACAATATTCCTGCTCTCTTCAATACCCACTTCATAAACTCAGTGGCATCCTTTGTCAGGCAACATACTCCTCTCCCCTACCCAACCAATCCTCAAAATAATGATCCTCACACTTTCCTACTACAGCCAGTTTTAACTTCTAGCATTTAGAAACTCTTCTTGAAACTAAAACCCACCACCTTGGCACCTGACAGCCTCCCAGCTGAATACCTAAAACTATAAGCTGAGGCAATAGCCTTTCCAATATTCTCATAAATTGCTCGGTCACAGAGTCTTACACACCAGTTCTCAAGAAACAGTGCTACATCCTACCTTTACATAAATGGGGAAATTGCATAGATAAAACTAACTACTGTTCCGTAGCAATTCTATCCCCTCTTTCGAAAGTACTAGAAAAGTGCATTTGGTTCCAACTCAACCAATACACTACATAAAATAGCCCCCCCCCCCCATTCCAACATAGTTTCCCTCCCCACTGTACCAAAACAACCACTCTCCTACATTTCACCAGCATGGTTAAAACTCTAAGGAAGGAAGGCAAGCTTGTACCTGCTCTCTGTCTGTACCTCTCCACCACTTTTGACATAGTGTCTCACCCCATTCTACTCCAGAAACTATCAAACCTAAGTTTCAATCACTGTTTCATTGCCTGATTCCACACCTGTCTCTCTGATCAATCCCAAGCAATTAAATGGCACAAAGACTTCTCTCCATTTCTTCCAGTATCCAGTGGAGTTCCACAAGGCACCATCTCTAGTCCTATACTCTTCAGCATTTTCATCAACAACCCATCAGAAGCCACAGTCACCCACTGTAGTCCAGTATGCAAATAACTCCACCCTTAGTGACCGTAACTTAGAAAAACTGCAAAAAATTACCCAGGATTCCTTCCCCTGTACTGAGGTTTTCCTAACCAAGTCTCAACTATTCCTCAGCCCCAAAAAGTGAAGTTTTCTTCTTCACACCAAGACACCTCTCATCCCAGAAAGCATTCTCTGATGTAGTATCAGCAAATAATGCCAAAATTGAAATTGTCTCATAAACTAAACTTCAAGATGTCCACATCACTGAACACCTAAAATATGTTCATCCAGCACTTGGTAACACCAGAAACTAAGCTCTCTGTAGAGAATCAAAAAACATGTCACCAAATCAGCCAGACAACACTTAGCTTCAACACTACTTCTCCCTTTCCTCCTCTGCTCTGCCCCAGTTTTCACAAACTTGCAATCCACACATCTAGCAAATCTTCAACAGTGCCAACACAAGATAGATAAATTCATAAGCAACTACCCTCATAGGAGCTATCACTATATAGCACTCAAAGAACTAAAGTGGCTTGAACTACCCCACTGCTTATCTTTCTCTGAATTTGCCATAATTCACAACCTCATTTACAAAACCACCGATTGACCAACTCTCTCAACACTCATTCAACAATAAATACCAATTAGATCCCTATGCTCCACAGAAAAGCTCCTTGTACAAGTCACCACATACAACAATTCAGTGGGTGACATCCTTTTCTCTAACTATGTAGCTAAAATCTGGAACTTCTTACCTCTTCCACTAAAAGAGGTACAGCTCTGCAAGCCATTTAAGCTCCAGCTAAATTCATATCTATCCAAGCTTTGGCTGTGAATATGTGCTACATCTGGAGAGCCACTTTACTTTCCACTCACGCTGACTTATCCCTTTAATAACTTGTGAACATAATTGCTCTGTCTATTAATCACCCTACCACCATCTATTCCTTGTAACTCTTTACTTATTACTCTCTCTCTCTCTACTTATTACTGTCACACCCTCTTAATCCTATAAATCCTATCTCAGTAACCTCCAAATATGCTAAGTCTCACCCTCATCTCATTTATGTTGCTGTAACCAAATTTCTGTCCTCATATTCTGTCTACATGGAATGACCATAACTGTCCTAAGAAGTTTTATTTCTTCTCGTTTACTTTTCCTAATTTAAATATCGTTACCATTAACAATATATTTAATCATGTTGTCTTCACTACTATAAGCTTATGCACTTGACTGATCTTACCATTGCAGTCCTGGTATCAAAACATTTTCCTTTGCTATTATGTTAATATGTTGACACACTGTGTTGATGTTACCACTGTACTATTGGATCTTTTCTCCCTGGGCCTCTGCTGAAAAGGGGTCTTGCACCCAATTAGACTTTCCTTATCAACAAATGCAAAAAAATAAATAAATAAAGTAGGCAGATTCCGCTCTGTCATAAATGTTTTCCCAGAGCAGTAGGAACAAATGGGGAAAGCCTGTCTGCAGTCTCTTTGCTGCGCCATTAAACACCAAATGTAACAAGTTATTCTTCATCATCCTTCAAGAGGGATATCCCCAAAGAGATACATTCAGTCAGAAAGACTTTTCACCATTACCACTCATGTCAAGATTTCTATAGAAAACCAGGATGTGCAAAGCTAAGGTCATTCTCATAGCCCTATTCTGTCCATGCCAGATTTGGTTCCCTCTGCTTTGGCCTCACTTAAGAAGAAAACCTCTTCTTCTTCCACTTGTCCATTTTGCCTCACCTGAACATTCAGTCCCTTCGTTAACCACTTGGTTTCTTGCATTTGATTAATGGCCAGGGACCCCATACTTCCCCCACAACTGATACACCTAATTACAACCTCTCAGACAGTCAACCAGGAAGATTTTCAGAAGCAAATGGATGAAATTTTCCTTATGGGCAAATAAACAAAATGTTGATCCTTTTCAGCCTGTTTCTTAAGTACTAACCTTATTTGTCAGAACATTTTCAAAAATGGCCTAACTACTCCCCCATTAACTCATTGCTTCCTATAAGAGTGTACTCGGCGTGAAGTCCAAGTTTTTGTGTTTGCTGTAAGAGTATACTCATCTTTACAGTATACATCCTTGTACTCCTAAAATTAGTATACTTGTCAGTGTTTCCAAAGTTTAATTTATGAAGTCCTCATACAGAGTCATACTTTAAACTAAGCCAGCAAGGTTGTATCTATAAGCTGACATGACTTGCTAAGCATGTATAGTGAAAAATTCAGCATGGGATGTACACAGATTGAGTTATTAAAGAGTGTTTTCAAAAATTATGAAAAATATGAAATATTTCCATGTTTACATTAATAATGCAAAAATGGAATGTGATACTGTCATGTTGGGGATGGTGTATGCAAGCACTATGTTTAAGTAAAATATGACAGCAAAACATGGGTGGGTAATGTGAAAACATTCTGATACAAAAATGCTTGGTAAAGCAGTTATAACTGTTACTTATATGTGCATTGTTGTATTAATTTAGTAAAAGCTGTATGGCGAACAAATGGTGCTGTCTAATACAAAGCATTAAGGTTTACAATGATGCCCTGATACTTACCACCTAACATGCATTCTTTTAAGATTAGTATTATTTTGAAATATTTTGAAATATTAGTGCATAATTGACGCTGTCCGGTTCGATTCTCAGCTAGCGTGTCTTCTACGTGGAGACATGCGTGAATGGGCGTACCTTCATTGAAGGTTGTGCGTCAGGGCTGGTAACTCAGCACGTAAAAAAATCAACTACCAATCATTAGCGGACCGGAGTTCCGCTGTGGCGACCCCTAACCGAGAAAAGCCAAAAGACACAAAAGTGCATAATTTGCATATATTATACAATATTACAAAACAGTAGTATGCTACCACTTCCAGATACACATTATTGGAAAGCTCTTGAGCAGTTAAACAGTTCTCCCAATGATATATTTGATCCATCTTGCTCATTTACAGAGATGCAATGCTTTGGTTGATCATAACACTAGTAGATTTGGCAAATAAAATACCATTTTTCTTTAATAAATATACAACATAAAGTTAGCATCTACAGTCAGAGACCTTTGATGCTAACACCAGTGTGTAGCCCACTAACAACCAAACAGCTTTCATATTTTACACTTTTTGGAATTCACATTGTTTATTGAATATTGAAAATGTTATAAACCATGTTTTCAGTAGAGGAATTTGTAGGGGGGACTCTCAGGAAGCAAAATCCTTGCTTTAGGGACAGGAAACAAAGGGATTAATTAGTTTCCTGTTGCTTAAGACTGAATGAGTTATGGTTCATCTAGCAGTGATATCTCCCTACAATCAAGAATATGCACCCTCCTCAACTTCCCACAAACTCTGTGAAGCATTCCTTAAGGGAATTTTTATTCTAATTACCCTTACATCATCATTCTCCTTCTTGGAATTTTAATTTTGTTTTAGAAGAACTCATATTATCCCTTCTCAAGCCTGCTGACACAACTGACATAACATTTTGCCTTGGAAGACCCTTTTGCTAATAGCCATCACATTGGCCAGAAGAGTTTCACAGCTACATGCATTGTCGTGCAAATTGCCCTTTATTGTCTTTCATAAGGATAGAGTATCTCTTAGAAATAATCAGTCCTTTATGCCTAAGGTTGATATACAAGTCAGTTAAAATCAATCTATTCACTTACCTGTGTGTTTTCCAAACTATTTCAACAAAGGAGATTATAGACTCCACTGCTAGGGCAGATGTAGACAACTCATATTTTACCTTCTGAGGACTGAGGAATTCACAAAGGATGACCTGCTGTTTGTCTCCTTTTCCAGTATAAAAAAGGCCAAAAGATGACCAAAGATTCCTTATTGAAGTGGTTACCTGATTTTCATACATTTGTTATTTTTCCAGCAGTAAATCCCTGCCAACAAAACCAAGAGTGCACAATGTCACGTCTCAGTGGCATTACTCCACAGTCTATCTTTCAACAAAATTTATGCATCATCTAATTAGCCTATATTACATAACTTTTGCTTAACACTAGTTTGGATTCTCTCTTCAGGTCTAGAGCCTGTTTTGGGGTTTCCATTCTTAGGAGTATTTTGTCATAGTCACTGTCAGAGTCTGCTGGGGATTCTATCCACAGATGTCCAGTGTCCAGTCTCCAGTCAGAAACAACTTAAATACAGAAGGTATGTACTTACTAGGATGCATCTAGCATTCAGTCCCTTTAGTTAACCACTTGGTTTCTTGAATTTGATTAATGGCCAGTAATCCCATACTTCCTCCACAACTGATACACCTAATTGCAACCTCTCACACAAGCAGAAACCCATAATTCAAAGTGGAAAGGAATGATGATGAAACAGGGGGAAGCTCAAGAAACAAGGATATACTGGGATTTCGGATTTTGATCCTTAAGGAGAATAACAATAACTGTACACAATGTTATTATGTATTACACATATGTCT
Source organism: Protopterus annectens (assembly GCF_019279795.1). Lineage (NCBI taxonomy): Eukaryota > Metazoa > Chordata > Ceratodontiformes > Protopteridae > Protopterus > Protopterus annectens. The sequence continues at coordinate 1,065,832,300 of NC_056739.1, forward strand.
GGACCACAGAAACATCTCATCCACCTGTCCTCCACCAAATAGATCGATCCAGAATAACCTAGATGATCACCAAAGGCCTGTGATTGGTATCTGTCTTATAAAGTGTCCAGACCATGAGATTGTCTGTTTTACCTTTTTTCAATACTGGAGAGTTATCTGAGAGAAGTGCATTACATGACAATGGGAGAAGCTCAAGCTGGCCAGAGATTTTGTTGTTGCTGTGGAGTTTTCACTTTGTTGACCAGTCCACAGGTTTCCAGTGTTCGAACAAATACCAACTTCATCTAATGTTCTGGTAAACACATAATTAAGTTTAAGTTTACCTAGGTATAGTATTTTACAATTTGAATTATTAAATTTTATCCTGTTTAATTTTGCCCATTTAAACAGTCTATTTAGGGTGGCATAGTGGCACAGTGGGTAGTGTTATTGCCACACTGCAAGAGGTTCTCCAGTTTGATTTTCAGCTGGGGAGGCTGTGCAATCTGTATGTCCTCCCTGTGTTTTTGTGGATTTCATCTGGGTGCTCCGGTTACCTCCCATATTCCAAAAACATGCAGCAGATGGATAGGGCACTCTAAACTAGCCATAAGTGTGAGTGTGTATGTGTGTGTGTTTGTGTGTGTGTGTGTGTGTGTGTGTGTGTGTGTGTGTGTGTGTGTGTGTGTGTGTGTGTGTGTGTGTGTGTGTGTGTGTGTGTGTGTGTGTGTGTGTGTGTGGTATGGAAGAACAGCCATGTCAGGGCTAGCGACTCAGAGGTGTGAACCTTGGCTCTAGATGATTGTCACTATTGAAGTACTACTCAGACCCCATGTGCACAAAATGGGAAAAAGGGGTTGTGGATGGATGGATCCAGGTAGTTTTGAACCTTCAGCTAGTCAGATATTGAATAAGTAAAATCAGCTATTTTTCCATCATCTGCAAATGTACTAATCCAACAGTTTCGCATTTCTGGAAAAGTAGACGTGAATACATGAACATAGTCTGTGAGACCTGAGGTACCCCTCTAGTAAAATCATATTCTTGTGACATAACACTGTGCACAAATTATAGCTGTTCTGCTACTCAACTAGTTTTTTGTCTAACAGCATGCTGTCTAAACCCTCATTTTCTATCATCTGAAGGACTGATGTATATAGCACAGAACCAAATGCTGTGGCCAAGTCCAAGTAAACGTTGTTAACCAATATATTGCTATCAAGGGTATGAACCATCTCTGGGCGGGGAAGATGGCAGAAGTCAAGTGGGATAAGCTGACTCTTCCAATAGAACAAGGCAGTTTGGGATTACCCAGTTTGAAGGGATATTTCAGACCTACACAGTTAAGTCTCCTATATATATAGCACAAACAGAAAACTTTAATTCAAAATGGAAAGGGATGATGATGAAACGGGGGGGGGGGGGGGCTCAAGAAACAAGGAGATACTGGGATTTTGGATGCCGATCCTTAAGGAGAATAACAATAGCAGTGTAGAATATTATATTCATAAAGTAGCAGAAAGTATTCTAAGAACTAAGCCAGCATAGGGAATAGAGAAAGGAGATTCTGCTGATAGGGATGACTGCAGTTAGGAATGCAGACAATAGGCAAGAGTGGGATGGAATTTATTGGAGAAAACTGGCAAAAGAGCCAAAGTATTGAGAACGAATAATTAGAGCGGGAAAGGTAATAGAATGGGAAGAGGCCAAGTATTTATTTGGATTACAGGCTAGAGATTACCTTCTCTGTCAAGAATTGATATCAGAGTATAGGCAAAGAGAAAGAAATAGGGGAAACCAGCACTGGTAGAGTTTTAGTAGAATCCAAAACAGAAACTGCTATTAAAAAAGGAATAATTAGTAGAGCATACAAAATATTGTATGATAACCATAAGAATCAATCAGAGGAGGTTAGAAAGGATTGGGAAGAGAGACTGGACAAGCAATTCACAAAGAAACAATGGGAGGATATATGTATGTCTCTCAAATATACATAAAAGTGTAGAAGATTTAGGATCTTTGCTTGGAAATATTTACATAGGCATTTGTCTTAGAAGGGCTCCAGAGAGTTAGGCAACCAGCCTCTGCTACTGTGTTCATACCAACCAGCCGAGAGAATTACGAATGCTAAGTTCATTTTTTGCTACTGCATTTGTGCACTTTGACTGTATTTTGTACCAGCTGCTGCATTTATCTAATTTAATTAAAAGATCTGTTCTGCTGTGCTGCTTTTTACACTGTTGCTTATTTAATTTAAGGAAAAAAGTATTTCTGCTTTTTTATTCTATGTTCCATTGCACTTCTGTTAGCCATAGTATAGATTAGATTTAGACAAACAAAATCCAGTTCTGTTTCGCACTGAGCACTAAAAATCAGGAAATCTTTTCTTGGATTAAACCCCCCTGTACCCTTGTGGCAGGAGAAGTACAGTAGGACTATCTAATTAAAGGCTTACTGGTTCAGGGCTTAGTTTGAGATTTTTCATTGGTTTCCTTGCATTAGCTGCTTTGATGTTGTTTGCCTGTAGTGCACCGACACTTAAGGATGGGTACTGTTGGTGATTATAGACACAAACTTCTTGCGTGTTAAAATTCCTTTAACACAGTGTCAGTGCTCCTTTGGAGGTTTCTCATGGTTCTGCTGCACTGTCAGGTGAAACACTAGGTGTAGCCTCTGAGGTAGTATCACAAATCCCACCCACTAGCCCCTCCTTATTTAGACTTCTTCTCCTGTCCGTCTATCTTACCTGGTCCTTCCTGTCATCTTCCTGTTCTGACCACGTTGATTTATCTTGCACTATGGACAGACAATTTCCCACAGTTTCTCCATCCATCTTGGTTGACATGGACATCTTGAGGCAGTATAGCAATTACCTCATGTACACTGACAACCCTCTTATTCTAGATCACACAAATTCAATATATGAGAGATGCATCTGTATTAACTCAGTCACTCCAATGGAACTCGGGAAGTTTGCACTGTAACTTCCAGTGGGCGGAGCCTAAGCCTTTTGATAGACTCAAATTATGTCCTCACATTTCAAACAAACTCTGGAGCCCTAGGGGTTATTAAAGAAGTATAAATGGTAAACTCCTCAACACAAACTATCTTTGTAATAGCAGTATTCTTTAGGTTCTAGGTCTTAAACCAAGTGTTATAAATTACATTAAACAGTATTTATTACATTTGTAATATTTTGTAAACAACTTAGAATAGCTCAGCAACCACTAAAGTTACTAACATACTGTCACCAATGTTTTATTCATCTAGCTGAGAATGTTCATATGAGGATAAGAAGTTCTGTCTGTGTTACTTGGTTGTTGAGATATTTTGAAAAATGTGAAAATTATATCTATAGAAATTAATATCATAAAACAGTTAATATCAATTTACCTGCACTAGACAGAGATCAGCTGTAATGCAGTTGAATTTGCCATTGTGTAAGCTTTAAGATGAAATATTTTAAAACCTTGCATATAGCATAATTTTGTTATTATCGATGCAAATATGAACAAGCAATATTTGATGCCTAGAGGTTTCAGTAACAGTTAACTGCAGATGCACCTGGAGGAGTCACTTGGATGTAATGAGTTAAGAAACTAGAATCCATGCTCTCCCACACACCAGTCAGTGCATCTGACACTGAGCAGGTTGTCAGCATGCACCTCACCTCCTTCACCACACAAAGCAACAACACACATACCTACATTTGCAGAGGTCCTCATCAGTAACCTACCTAAACATAAGAGACCTACCAAACACAAGCATGCTTCACATAAAACATACGCTGTGAAACACAGCACACATAATACCTCACACACCAGTGTCTCACCAGACAAGCCCCTAAGGCAAAACACAAAACCAAACATCTTACTCATAGGCAACTCCATTGTGAGACACACAGATGCCCCACTCACCAGTTTGGATAAGGAAAAGATCACAGTCAGCTATCTGTCAGGAGCCAGTATCCACAGCATCAAACACACTCAAGTCTCTCAGCAGTAGGTACAGTAGAGAGTCAATTATCCGAACGTCAATTATCCAAAACGTCAATTATCTGAACATAACTTTCCAAAGTTTTCAGGTAGTAAAAATCATAATGTCTGAATATGTAAACGTTTTAAATATTCGCTTGTGTGTGTTTTTTGAGCTTGTAGCCTGCTCGTGTGTGAAAAATATTCTTTATTGTCCACTGGAATCACTGAATAATTGAAAAGTGTATTCCCTCCTTACAGAAAACACAAGATTTTGGAAGTTTTTTATCCAGTCCAATATATGTTTGATTATCTGAACTACCCTAGGTCCCAATTAGTTTGGATAATCGGCTCAGTACTGTACTGTTATGACTCAGTAATAGTCCGTGTTGGTGTGAATGACTTGAGACTTACCTCACTGGGCTATCTGAAAGGAGACATGATTGAGCTCTCTGATTACGTGTCCCAGGCAGATATGTCCCTAGCCTTAAGCAGCATTTTACCTTCACATATGATGATGCCTCAATTCAAACCAAAAAAATGATTGACTTCAATAATTGGCTTAGTTTCTGGTGTTATTCTAAGGGGATGCAGTACCTCTCAGCCTAGGATGACATGATCGACAGACATCAGTGCTTTGCTAAAGATGGTCTTCATCTGTCACCTCTGGAATTTCAGTTACTGGCTAAGGCTCTTGCCACCCCTATTATGCCTTTTTTAGGCTGTGTCACAAGGACAAAACTTCCAATGAAATAAGACCATCTGAAAACAAACTCAAGAGTTATGCTGCTCCGTGCTAGGAATCTAAATCTGAAACTGCACTCACTGGAAGCAGTCTTTACTCTGGAAGATGCTGACATCTTTGCAGTCATGTAGACCCAGTTTAAGGCTGTAAAAAGCATCCCAGCCTTATTACAATTCCTTCCACACATTCACACCTCAAACCGAAGGTGTGAGAAATAAGGGAGGTGGTGTATCAATACACCACTGTTTGACTTGATAAAAAGAGCAACTCCCATGAATTACTCCAGGTGCAATTAACTGTTGGTAAAACCCCTCTTCAAATCATTGCCAGCTATAGGACACCTCCATGAACCAGGACACCCACTCAACCTACCTGGATCTTCTTGAGTCAATCAAGATACAACCAAACCCCCAGGTTTTGGATGATTTTAATTACCCATCCAATTATACATGCACTAACATTCTCACCTAAAGGTTTCTGGACTTCGTTAACTCCAGTGCCCTGGACCAGCTGGTTGTCACCCTCACAAGGGGCTCAAACATTCTAGATCTGGTGCTCAACAACATGGGTGATTGTTGTACTACTCCAAGTGTGTTGCACTCCCTGGTGAGGTCTGACCACAAATCATTGTTGTTGGAGGTAACGATAACAACAGACCCCCCCCCCCCCCAGCAACTAGACTGTAAAACCTCACCAAGACCAATTATGACCTCTTACTTGATGGCATAAACAGCTTCATACCCCTCTCTCCTACTAATGGAGAGGTTACCTATACTGGGATGTACACTAATGCTTTATATGACCATCTATAAATTTGCATTAACTCTGCCATACCTGATAGGACCAAAGCAAGATCCTCAAGGAAGAACAAATGCACCTGGTGGACATCAGCCGTTACATGCTATACAATAAGAGGAAGAAATTGCTGTCTAAGAGTAGGAAGTTACAGTCTCAAACCAGGAAGCACTCCCTCCTCAACTTAAATAGGCAAATAAGAAATCTTATAAAGTCTTCTAAAGCTACTTATGAATCCAAATTAGCATCCCTAGCTAAGGAAAACCATAAGGCATTCTTTAGCTACATCCGAAACCTCAAAGGAAAAACTCAGATTTGCACAGAACTTGTAGTTAATGGTACTACTTATACAGAACCAGTGGATATAGCCAACCTGCTGGCTGACAGGTTCAGTGCAAACTTCACTCCCCTGTTCCTGCCACATATAACACAAAGCATCCCTACCACCTGTTCCTTATCTAGTATCTCCAAGGAGTAAGTCTTAAATGCCCTCTCCAAGGCTAAAAACACAGCCTCATTGGGACCAGACAACATCCCAGGCTGCTTTTTCAATGGATTAAAATAGGAATTAGCAACACCGCTAGGTACTTTGTTCAGCCACAGCCTTACCACGGGTTTCATTCCTGCTGAATGGAGAACAACTACCATCACCCCTTTGCATAAAGGGGGTGCATCCATGAATCCCGGGAAACTATAGATCGCTAAGCATAACCAGCCTTAGCTGCAAAGCCATGGAGCGTATCATAATGGACCTTATCAACAAAGATATAGGTAATCTACAAACACTCAACCCTACCAAGTCTGGCTTCATCAAAGGGAGATTGTGCTTGTTAAACTTGGTGGACTTCTTCAAGACAGTCACCAAAGCCTTTGATGAAGGTAAAACTGTGCATACAGCCTACCTAGACTTAGTCAAAGCCTTTAATACCATCCCCCACTCAGGCATTATTGATAAACTCACCCAGCTGGGTATCAACCCTTATATTGTCAGGTGGGTTGCAGACTGGCTCACCAACAGAACTCATACAGTCAATACAGGAGACTCTACCTCCTCCAGCAGACCAGTAAACAGTAGTGTTCCACAGGGGTATGTTCTGGGGCCCCTACAGTTCAGAATAAACTTCTCTGAAGTACAGACAAAAACTGTGGCTGACAAAGTTTGCCAATGACTGCAAACTAGGAGCGGTCATTCAGTCCCCTAACAACGTCAATATCCTGCAAGAAGGACTTACACGGAGTAATGCAGACCACCAACAAACACGACCAGACTGAATAAAAAATGCCACGTAGACCGAAATCCCAAATAAATCCAAGACTTTAATGTATAACACACAGTAAGTACTTTCGTTTGGTAGATATCACCAAACTTCTTCAGACCCTTCAGACCCAGTCTGAAGAAGTTTGGTGATATCTACCAAATGAAAGTGCTTACTGTGTGTTATACATTAAAGTCTTGGATTTATTTGGGATTTCAGTCTACATGGCATTTTTTTATTCAGTTTACACATAGTAATGATTGGTGCCAACGTCATGGACTTACAATCAATGCAAAAAAATGCATTGTCATTCCCTTCAGCAAGGGTAATGTTCCTGCAAACAACTCCATAAATAGCAATATCTTAAGCACGTAATCACTGGTGAGAGACCTGGGCACACAGGTTGATAGCAGCCTTACCTTTGATCACCATGTCTCCGCAGTAGTAAGAAGGCATTCTATGTTGCTCACCTCATAAGTAAGGGCATTGCAGGGCATTGCCTACAGAAAAAAGGAGGTTATAATCTCCCTAAGCAACTGCAGCAATTGGAGAGACCACAAAGTTCTTTTACAAAGAAAAATCAAGGTTTCCAGTACATGTCGTATGCGGACAGACTGAAATCACTATCTCTTTACTCTGTGTCATACCGACTGCTCAGAGGCACCCTGTGTCTTGCATATAAGGCAATGTCTGACCCTGCCTTAATGGAAATGCTACACATTCACAAGTCAAACGGTATGTGTCACATGCTTAAAGGACCTTAACCTGGTATGTGGCATCAATAGAACTTGCTAGCGGGACAGATTTATCTTGCAGAGGTTAGCTCATCTCTTTAACAGACTTCCAGTCCATGTTAAGCAGAGCCCCTCATTGATCCTATTTAAGTGTAATTTGGATGATTGAATGGGAAACCGTAAATTCGCACCAGGGGTTCCACCTGTGTCCCTCTTAGCTATGGGTAATAGGTGCTGATTCAGTGTCTACCCATAACCGTAAATTCGCACCAGGGGTTCCACCTGTGTCCCTCTTAGTTATGGGTAATAGGTGCTGATTCAGTGTCTACCTGTAACAGACACTCTTGGGAACAAGGGTTAACTTGGCAAGGCTTGTAAGGGTCCTAGGACCATTAGCCTAGTAAGCTCCTATGATCCTGTGATATTTTATACCCCTAGTAGTCTCCAGAGAATTTTTCCACAGGCAGACAGCAAATATTGGAGGTGTGATGGGGAAGAAAGAGGTAATTAAGAACTAGGAATGTAGTAAGTTGGCAGACTTTAAAGATTCCCTGCAGACTACTCTGTCAGAGATACTGGGGAAGCAAATTGGCGTAACTAAGGAAATACTTTTTTTGAGCTATGATACAGAATCAGAATTGCCTAGACATAGTAAGGCCTTGCTGAGCCTAATTATAGTGGCTGCCAAAAAAGCAGTTACTAGAAAATGGAAATTAGAGTCTAAACCAGCTATACTAGAAGTAGTGACTATAGTAACAGAGATAAAACAACTGGAATTGGGATCTCTAGAACAGAAATTACATAGAAAAAAATGGGAATTGTGAGAACAATACATGCAGAGGAGGAACCAAGTTTGAAAGAAGTAAGGATTTGAATGAGCTATGTAATGCTTGACTAACAATGACTGGATAGATTATAAGTGATATATAATGTTAATGTTTGCAATTAGAACTGTGTCAGTATGGTTTGCAGTGTGTAATGTTTACAACTAAAATTATGTCAATACCATTTGTTTTCATTTATGTAAGTGTATGATTGCCTGTGTTATATGTGATAATTTAACAAAGATGTTTCTTGTTAAAAAAAAACATTTCTATTGTCTTGGAACTACTCCTTTTTGCCATGATTTTTGGAAAGGAAGTGTTAAACATTCTAGCAACAGTCCCTAATGCTTGTCAAAAAATTATCATTCCAATTATCTGAGTTTATATATATATATATATATATATATATATATATATATATATATATATATATATATATATATATATATATATGGTTTACCTTTGAAAGATTGAAAATAAACCTACCGAACGGCCCTTTGTGCGAACCGGAATGACGAAAATCATCAGTCCAGTCTTCACCGAAGTTCGAAAATCAGCAAATTGAAAACCAGATTCGCTGATTTTCCAACTTCAATTTGAAAGACATAGCGTAATGCAGATGTGCAAGCCCCCCTGCACCCCCCCATGTGGGGGGCTGCACCCCCACACCCCTACTTTATTATTCTAATGCCGAGGTTGCACTACAGTGGGGAAAGGGTCCACTTCCCGATCCCAACTATAGTGCACCTCACACCAAAAATGCTGAATCTGCAATGAGCAAATGTTACTGTGCATTTGCTCATTGCACATTCGATGCATTTTGATTTCGGCCTTCCGAGAACTTGAAAAAGTCCTTTCGGACTTATGGATTTCACACATGTGCATTGCACACATGTAAAGGTAAACCATATATATATATATATATATATATATATATATATATATATATATATATATGCACACACACACACACACACACACACACACACATATATACACATATATGCACACATAAATATATATATATATATATATATATATATATATATATATATATAAAATATATTTACATAAAGAGAGAGAGAAAGTCTGCTAGTCAAACAGTATCACTTACCTCTTACCTGAAACATATTGGGGAAAAAGACACATACTACCCAAATGCAAACATCCTAACAGTAAAATATGCTGAAAATAACCCATCTATAGTATGTTTAGGTTAGGGATGTGGTTCCATTTAGTGTTAGGATTAGGGATAGAGTCATGGTTAGCACACATGAATAAGGATGGTGGGGGTGCTTCTCTTTGGGACAAGGAGGGAGATTGAGGAGTTAGTGCTGTGTACTTATATATCTGGCTGTGGGTATGTAGGTGCACCACTGTGCCCACACTTAGCTTCTAGGTGGATTTGTCAGATGTCTTTACCCTCTTGTACTACCTTACGCATGTGTGCTAACTTCAACTGTACCCCTGCCCATAACTCCATCTTCATATATTACTTTATCAAAAACCCTTTTCTAACAGTACCACTTAACAAGACACTCACAGACACTTTAAGTAGATCTTCAGATACACAATAATATACTTCCATTGGAAGCAAAGCTGTCATACAAAGCCCCAACCAATAACATGCAGGTTGTCAGTACTACACAACACCAGTCATACACAGCTAAGACCAAACACATAGACATCCATATGTTGAGGCTGTGTGATGTTGCTTACCAAAGTCACAAATGTAAATGTAACCTGAGAAACAAGTACCCTCAACAGCGTCATCAACAGACAACACAAACAGCACCCATCACACTCACACTCACTCAGTTCAAAAGCCCATAAGATAAACCTACACACAATCCAAAGTCCTGGTCCTAGGTTCATAGGTGTATACTAGGTTAAAGACCACATGAGCCTTGTCATGCATTCCAAATGTATTTGACAAGTTTTGGTACCCTAAGGTTATTTTTAGGGATATATGCAGACTAAGCTTGGTGGTCAAGTGTTTATGGACTGCCTCTGTCCATTAGAGACACAGGTGCCAGACTAGGTGTGAATTACCAATTCCTCATCCACTGGTTCATGTTACGCTTGAATTTGTATTAGAGAACTCTGCTTCACACATATGTCTTAGTCATGTTGCAAGTAAGGTTTAAGCCCACGTATCAGGTAATTCTGATGATGTTTGTTTTGCAGATTTGCAGAAGGTCCATCGGGGAGAGATCCAAGGATGCCTTGTATATCAGGCATACCTCGCCCCCCAACAGTCTGTAGGACAGACAGTACAAGGACATGGCTTTGAGGCAATCCATGTAAGGCATGTTGTTTATGCCCTGTACTTTTTCTTTGAGGAGCCTCCGTGGACATTCCAGTTGTTGCATGTGCCTTGTCAAGTACATAACAAAGAGGGCATTGTACTCAATGATTGGTCTGATGGTGGCCAAATACAGTGGAATGATGACTTCCTTGTTCCTAGATGCCATTCACTTGCTTCTAAGTTAGGCAGCTTAGAATGATTTCCTTTTTGCTGTAGTCATATGATGGTTGAAGGTGAGGTTACTGTCACCTGCATCTCCAAATCCCTGACTACTGGGTCTACTGTTAGGGGTGTGTTATCAGTGTGATAGTTTCTAGAGTTAGCTGACTTTCCAGAAGATACTGTTATTTATTTCTTGGCATTGAGTTTTAGATGGTGGCTCTGGCACCAGTTTTTGTCCGTGCCAGCCCTTCTTAGAGAGTATTAGTGCCTTAGAGGGATTCTGTAACTGCACCGAGTTTGTAATCTTCTGCACACTTGGTCAGTCAGAGGCCCTTGACATTGATCTTGACCACAGAGAAGTAGATGCTAAAAATGAGTGGCCCCAGCATGTTGCCCTGAAGGACTGCTCTAGTGACCCTCCCTCTTTATGGAGGTGGACTCTCCTATCCTAACTTTTTCATTCCTATCTTTGAGCCATCTGGAGGTGATGATGGGGTTATACCTAATTCCTTGAATTTGTCTACAGTTCCCAAGTGGGGTATTGTGTCAAATGCCTTTGCCAGTTCAAAGTAGGCAATATTCACCATTTGGCCCTTTTCTTTTGCTTTTGTGACCTTCTCAAAGAAGTCCAGCAGGTTAAGAAACATGACGTGTCCTTGGCGAAACCAAACTGGGTTGGATCCAGTGTCTGAATGTTTCCTATATCATAGTTAATAATTTCAATGATAATATTTTCCATGGCTTTGCATATGAGACTAGTCAGACTTTTGGGTCTTTAGTTACAGGGATCCTTAGACAGCCCGCTGTTGTGCAGACAAATGGCTGTTGCAGTGCTCCATACTCATGGCATAAAGTATGTCTAGCGGCTACAGTTAAATCATGAGTCTAGTGGTCCTTATAGATCATGTTTCATGCTAATTCGGAGGCATCTTAGGATGTTATTGTGGTGTACTTGACCTTGGAAACTGCTTTAAGAATCTGTTCCCCTACTGGTGTAGTTGGAGGGGAAAGGAGATAACATTCAAGCTGAATTTGTCAGCCAGTAGATTTACCATATCTTCCAGTTTAGTGTAGGTGGCTCAATTTACAATTCATTGTGCATGTCGTTGTGTGCTGCCTTTCAGGTTGTGAACATAGCTAATTAAATATGACCTTTAAGGCTATTTTTACCTCACATTTGGCTTTGCTAGACTTGATTTGCCCTCTGAGTTGCTTATTTAGGTTAATGAGAGAATTTTTATCTTATTGGGTATTGCGGTTCTTAATTTTTCCCATGATTTTCTTCCATTTGTTATACAACTTATTGATGTTGAGATTCCACCAGTGTGGCTATTTTTTGAGTTTCTTCTGTGTTTATTCCTCATAGGTACAACTATCTCTATACAGTGATTAACATGATTGTACATGATTTTGTGAACAATTCTGCATAGGCAAAAGTGTTCTCTGAGTTTGGGAGGAACTTGAAAATTTGTCAGGTTATCATTTAATAGTAGGAAGTTTGCCTTAGAATAGTTCTTAAATGTTGCAGAGTTAGCTGGAGTCATGGGTTTTATTTTTATTTCAAAGAAGAAAGTTTTATGCTCAAACCTTACCAGAGACAGAATATTATACTGGGGGGGGGGGGCAGGGGGGTTAGTGTTCTCCTATGTTAGTGAGGACCACATCCAGTATGTTTGTGCCCCTAGTAGGCATATGGACTATCTGGTCCAGGGTGTTTGTGTTTATAAAGTCCAGGAATCTTTGGGTCTGCAAGTCTGGGGTCGTATAAAATTACTGGATTATAGTGGTTTAGTTAAATTTCCCATGAATATTTATTGGGTTGAATAGTGAGTGTCTCCGGTAAGTTTAAGTATGTGTTATGGGATTCCAGGGTAATACATGAGGATCTGTAGCTTGCAAGAATATGGTATGGGACATTTCCTGTGGTAATTTTGACATGGAGAAGCTCAAACATGTCATACTGCTTGACCAGTCTTGAGGTATGTTTGTTTTTGATATAAATTGAGACACCTCCACCTTTAGTCCTTGCCTGTGCAGTGGATGGTTTAAATATGTGGAAGACTTTGTAGCTCTGCACTGCTGAGGTGCTGTCCACTTCTTTAAACTATGTCTAGGTAGCTGCACAAATATCTGCATTCTTTCATGTGAGGTGAGCTTGGAGAGAGTGGGGTTTCTTGTATAAACTCCTGGCACCTTCAGATTTCTTTGGGTTGGTTTTGCTATGTCAGAAGGTTTGTCAGTTTGGTTTTATCCAGTACTCAAAAGCCTAGAGGAGATAAGTGCAGACTATCTCTGGCAAAGCAGTGTGGTCTCTTGACCAGTCTGACAAGTATTGTACCCCTTAGAGTGTCACCAAAAACTAAGCCACTTATTAAAGTCAGTCATCAACTGTTGATATTTTGGTATTATACTTGGAGAAGGGAGAATGCTACTCAGTCCAGCCTGAGACACATAGTCTGAGAGCTTCATTACTTCTCACGTCATTTACATCCACATGGACTAAGCACGAGGCACACCAGCACTTATGATCCAGTGACTGAGTGCAGCTGACTGTGACTTTCTCCTTACTCAGTCCTGTGAGTGGGACATCTTTGTGTCTCACAATGGAGTTTCCCATGACCAAAATATCAGGCTGTGTGGTGGCTTGCGTCATGAACTTAAAGGTTGAGGCTCTTTGAGATGTGGGTGCATTTGTTGTGATGGAATTGTTTAGGTAGAGTGCTTTTGGGGCTGCTGAGGATATTTGTTGTAGATGCAATATTTGGGACGTCTTTGGGTTTAAGAAGATTACATTTAAGAGCCTCTGCATATGTTGGTCTATATGTCTGGTCCAGTCTCTGTGTGGTGGGTGCAGTGTGTACATTACTGGCAACCTGAATGGTATTATGAGTGCTTGTAAGTGAAAGCTTTGCCTCTTTTGACATTGTGTAAATACATTTCACATGTACCTTATCAGTATGTATAAGAATTAGTTGGTTGTAAGCAAGTATGAGGCAATTGCTGCAGTGCCTCTGGGTGCCTATATCCACCAAGTTAACTGCAGAAGTAGCAGGAAATACATTAACAGAAGGTTGCTGTACTAGTATTGAGTAAAATCAGGAGTATCTAATACCACACTCATGAGGTAGTGCTTATCTTTGTGCAAACTATTTGCTGTTTGTACAAGTGAGTACTGGGGAAGTTTAATTGGGAAAATGTAAATTGTAGGTGCGTGTGACTATACAGTGCACTGTTAAAACCTGCAGTGCAATAAGCAGCATCAGACGAATGTGCTAAACTTATAGTGGCAGAGAAGAGTGACTGAACAGATGAACTAACCCTCTGGCCATTGAAAAGATCTCACTTAAAGATTTCCTGTGTGACTTACAGATCAGACAGACTGGTCCATCTTCTACTGCCAAAAGATTGTAGCCCCAAGTCTTCTTAATGTAAAAACTGCATTACAGTTAGCCCAGTATGAATGCTATCGGGACAAAACAAACTTGAAACATACACTTTGTTAATGATTACAAAGCAGAAAAAAACAGTGGGTCTTTATGATAAAGGGCAGAATAATACACCAACAGTACTCGTAAATAACTCATGAAAGTTCATTTCATTTTAAAGTACTTATCCATGGATGGCACTAGATTAAAGTCAAACACTCAGGAATCAGTGGTGTGGATGTCAAGCATTTGTGAGCTCTGTGGAAATGAGCCAAGAGCTGTACAAATATGTCACATTTATACAGAGAAAACTGACTAAACAGGCAAAATAGCCTTCTAACCAATGGAAAAAAAATATCACTTAAAGCCATTCTATTTTATAACTAGCTCAGACAGAACAGGCTACCGTCTACTGCCACTATAATGCATTTCTAAGTGTTCTTAAAGTAAAATCCGCACTACAGTTAGACCAAAGTGAATACTGTCAGGACAATCAAACTAACTACCTAGAAACACACTTTCTAAGTAACAACAAAGCAGAGAAACTAACACCAAGGTCAGTGAAAAACAATGACACTTTACAATGATAAAGTGCAGAAAAATACAACAAGATAACTACATAGTGAGACACAATGATGCACCACTCACCAGGCTGTGCAAGGACAGGGTCATGTTCACTTGTGTATTAGATGGCAGGATTTGCCACATCATCCATGCACTCAATTTCCTGTGCCACAAGTACACATTTGACACAATCATAGTGTACATGGCTGTAAATGACTTGAGATAAATCTCCCTGGGGTTTATGTAGCGAAACATGATGGCGCTCTTAGATTATGTGAATGAGACAGGTATGAACCTAGCCTTGAGAAGCATTCTACCATCATCAAGAGTGATGCCGCAGTATGAGCAAAATATTATTGATTTCAACAGTTGGCTTAGATTCTGGTGTCATTCTAAAGGGATGCATTATATATCCACCTTTGATGAGATGGTAGACAGTTCTAACTACTTTAACATAGACTTCCTGCACCTGTCCTCCCAATGCTTTCATGTATTGCTAAAAACCTGTCCACCCCCATAGTACCTCTTTTAGGCAATTCCAGTCTTCCAGTGCTTCCAGCATTACAAAACAGAATCTGTATAACATAAAGGTATTGATGCTCAGTGCTAGCAGGTTTAACAAAAAACATAAGTCCCTACACTCATTACCCAGGAAAACATTAATATATGCATTGCCACAGAGACCTGATTCAAGACCAGTAAGAGCACTTCTTGATTATAGGGTCTAATGCCTACCCCATGTTCAGGCCTGCTACATTATAGGTTCATAGGTAGGTACTAGGCTATCTGCCCTAGGGCATTTATAAGCCTAGCCAGAATTTGTTGGCTTTTGCCTCCCTTTTAGACTAGATTCCCGAGCCGCTGTCCAGCAGGTCCATTGAAGTGATCCCAGGAAAAAATTTACGATTACCCATCCACTTGTCAAGATTTCTCTTGAAGAGGGTCAGCGAGGTGCTCTGCCTGATATGGACTGGGATTCTATTCCAGAGCGCGGGAAGCCTTTGGGATATGAATCTATCCCTCCAGCATGTCCTATTTATTGTTGTGTTAAAGTATAAATCCCTGGAGCGTGTAGCTCTAATGGATTTGGTTTTCTTGAGGTGGAGCATGTCGAACAATTCTGGGTTGGACATGGCCTTGTATGTCAGGCAGAGATCACCTCTGAGTAGGCGGTAAGCAACTGAGTAGAGCTGGAGTTTCTTTAGTCGAGCTGCATAGGGCAACTGTTTGAGGCCCACAATCCTCTTGGTGAGGTATTTTTGAGGTCTCTCCAGCTGTTGCAGGTGTCTGGTAAGGTACATCCCAAATGGGGCATTGTACTCAATTATGGGCCTGATAAGTGATGAGTAGAGGGGCACAATTACCTCTCTTAATCTAGATTTGAACCCTTTTGTGATTAGGTGGGCTATATAGAAGGTCTTTCTAACCACTTTGGCAATGTGATTGTCAAAGGAGAGGTTACTATCTACTTGGGTCCCCAGATCCCTGATTACTTCTTCCGGAATTAGTGGATTTCCTCCTATATGGTAGTTTGTGGGCTCTTTGTTTTTCCCAAAGTGGATGACTATACATTTTTTTGCATTTAGCTTGAGGCCATGGTTCTGACATCAGGTATCAGTCTCCGTAAGGCCTTTCTGGAGGATACTTGTGTCAGCCGGAGAATCGATTATGGCTCCCAGTTTACAGTCATCTGCGAACTTGGTCAGCCACAGTCCTCCCGTGTTTGCCTGTACCTCAGAGAAGTATATACCAAACAAGAGGGGGTCCCAGGATTGATCCCTGTGGGATGCCACTTGTGACTGGTTTAGAGTCGGACATGGCGCCCGCAACTCTGACCATGTGAGTTCTATCCCTGAGCCAGTTTGCAACCCGTCTTGTGACGTATGGTTTGATCTTTAAGCTGGTGAGCTTATTTATGATACCTGAGTGGGGTATTGTGTCGAAGGCCTTAGCGAGGTCTAGGTAGGTTGTGTGGACTACCTTTCCCTCATCTAAGGCTTTGGTAACTGTTTCGAAGAAATCAACTAGGTTTAAGAGGCAAGATCTGCCCTTGACAAAGCCAAATTGGGTGGGGTCCAATGTTTGGAGGTTCCCAAAGTCTTTGTTAATGACGTCCATGATGATGCGCTCCATAGCCTTGCAGACCAGGCTAGTCAGGCTTATAGGGTGATAGTTCCCGGGATCCGTTGTGGCACCACATTTGTAGAGCGGGATCACTGTTGCTGTACGCCATTATTTGGGTACATAACCTGTGGTAAGGCTGAGTTGGAACAGTGAATTCATGTGAGGGTTTAGTTCGTTTTGGAGCTTGTGTAAGATGCAGCCCGGGATACCATCTGGTCCCATTGATGCTGTGTTTTTTACTTTGGAGAGGGCTGCTTTCACCTGTGAGTCTGTGATGTCTGGGGGACTGCATTCTTCTGGGATAGACACAGGCCCTTTTTGGGGGGAAGGGGGGGGTTTGCACTGAACCTGTCTGCCAGGATATTGGCACTGTCTGTGGGTTCAGTGTATTTTGTGCCATTATGCACCAGCTCAGAGCAGATCTGTGAGCTGCCACCCAGCTTTTTGACGTAGCTAAAGAATGCCTTGTGATTATCTTTTGAGTCTTTGGCGATTTTTCTTTCGAAGCTGGCCTTTGATGATTTTATGAGGGATCGAAGTTTCTTACTGGTACTGATTAAGGATACCTTCCCTTTATGGGATTTTGCCTTGTCATGTAATAGCTTCCTCCTTCTGTTGTATAGCTTGTTTATGGCCGGGGTCCACCAGACTGGCCTCCTGTTCTTGGAGGAGTGAGTCTTTGTTTTACTTGGGATGACACGATCCATGCATTCCTGTAGGTGCTCATACAGTGCCTTTGTAAAGGATTCTGCGGTTTGGGTACCATTTTCCATTTGCCTGGGGGCTTTAAAACTTTCCACCTCGGTCTTGAGAAGTGTGAAGTTTGCTTTGGAGAAATTTTTCACAGTGGTTTTCTTTGCTGGGGGGTGGTGTCGGGATGCGGATGTCCATTGTGATAAGTTTATGGTCTGATCTTACCTACGAGGGATTTACCTCTGGTGTAGAACATTGAGCCCCCATGTTGGTGATGACCAAGTCCAATATGTTGTCCCCTCTTGTGGGAGTGGTGACCAGTTGTTCCATGGTATTTGAGTTTATAAACTCCAGGAACTGTTGGGCAAAAGAGCTGGGACTCGAGTAGTTTTCCCAGTCAATGTTTGGTTAGTTGAAATCCCCCAATATCATTGTTTTTGGTGAGACCTTCATATTCTCCAGTGTTCTCAGGAATGCCGAGTGGGTTTCCTGAGACAAAGTGGGTGATCTCTAGCAGGCTATGAATTGGAAAGCAGTTTTGCCTATTGTTAGTTGCACGTGGATGGTTTCTGCTGCCTCATGCAATGCCACTAACCTGGAGGTATGGGTATCCTTGATGAAAATGGATACTCCCCCGCCTTTAGTTGTCCTGTCCGGGTTCTGGGGCTGAAAAGAATGGTATGAGTTGAATCCTGGTAGTGCTGGCGTGCTCTCTGGAGCCTTGAACCAGGTTTCTGTTACTGCACAGATATCGATTTTCTCCAGGAGTGCTTCGAGTGCATGCATCTTGAGGTTTAGACTTCTGGCATTGAGTAGCATTCCCCTTAGTTTCTTGTTTCTGGTATTGTCTATGGAGGTGGGTTTGACTTTTGGGCTTTGCCTAAAAAAGGCACTATGGGGGTGGCAAGAGCCTTAGCCAGTATTCGGAAGCCCAAAGGTGATAGGTGCAAGCCGTCCCTGGCGAAGCAACGTGGCTTGTCTAGCATGTCATCCCAGGCTGACAGACACTGGATCCCCTTTGAATGACACCAGTAGCTTAGCCAATTGTTAAAATTGATCATTTTGTCTTTATACTGCAGCATCATTCTTGGTGAGGGCAATATGTTACTCAGGGTCATACCGGCCTGGGCTACATGATCAGAGAGCTTCTCTATGTCTCTTTTCATGTAGTCCAGGGAGGTACGTCTCAGGTCATTCACACCAACATGGACAATGACAGAGTCATATTTGTACCTGCTGTGGAGTGACCTGAGTGCCTGTGTTATGTGGCAGATCCTGGCTCCCAACAGGCATCTTACAGTGATCTTCTCCTTGTTCAG